>NC_064852.1:78191246-78491246 GCF_024139225.1 Suncus etruscus | reverse complement strand
TCTTTATAGCACTAATAACAATGTATTATGTTGTGTTTATATGCTTACTTTCTGTTCATTTCCCTACAAAAAGTAAGTTCTATGGCAACAGATCTTGTTTTTACTATAACCTCAGTGCCTGGCACAGAGTGAAAACAGAAAAGTTCACCAATAAATGATAAAGAATACATATCTATCTATATTATTGCCTATGATTTCAAATTTCTTGTCTCTTCCCAGAAAAGTTCTCAGAACACACACACACACACACACACACACACACACACACACACACACACACACACACACACACACACACACGCATGCGCGCGTGCGCGCGATGGGATTTCAAATATTCCTTAAGATCTATAACAGAAACTGGAAAGCTATAACTATGGACTTAATCTAATCAGCAGCCTGAAATAAAGATTTTTTTTTGGGGGGGGGGCCACACCTTTAGCACTCAGGGGCAACTTCTGGCTGGCTCCATGCTCAGAAATTGCCCCTGGCAAGCTCGGGGAACCATACGGGATGCCGGGATTTGAACCACTGTCCTTCCACATGAAAGGCAAACGCCTTACCTCCATCCTATCTCTCCGGCCCCCTGTAATAAGGTTTTACTACCAAACATTTATATATGATCACCCAGTCATATAACACTGTTTGCTGTTTTTATACTACAGAGGCAGAGCTGAGTAATCATGACAGACTAAATTGTCTGCAAAGCTTAAAATACATACTGGATCTATATAATAAGGCTACTCTTAAAACTATATTTCTACAATGTTTGACATTTAATTATACACATCCCAAAGATTATTAAGAAATTAGGGGCCTAAGTGGTGGCGCAGCGGTAGAGTATTTGCCTTGCTATGTGCTAACCTAGGATGGACCCTCGGTTTGATACCCAGGCTTCCCATATGATCCCCCAAGCCAAGAGCGATTTCTGAGTGCATAGCCAGGAATAACCCCTGAACATCACCAGGTGTGTCCCCACCCAAAAAAAAAAAAGAAGAAGAAGAAGAAGAAGAAGATATTAATGTTGAGAGAACTGAGGCCATGATTCAGAAGTAGAGCCTTACTATCTGTGAGGCCCTAAGTTTTATTTTTGATAATACATGGCTCCCTAAGCAGCACCAAGAACAATCACTGAAAAACACCAAGCTGGAAATAGTCCCAGAGTACTGCTGGGAAGGCCCCAAAACAACAAAAGAAGATATTAGAGAGTAGGAATTAGGCTTTACCTTATTATAATTCTTGGCTAGTTCCAACATTTCTTTTACCACTGATTCATTGTGTTTACAGTGTTCACTGTAGTCCTGAAGTGTCAAACCTTCCATCCAACTTTTCTTGTGCAAATTTAGCAACATCTGAAAAATATGAAGAAAAATTATTTTCCTGTATTGAGAACATTTTCTTGTCTTTGAGAACTTCACAGAGAAAAAAAAAATCAAAGCCATCAATTTAATTACATCAATTTAAATGGACCCTAATTAGAATGAACCAAATCCAACTCAGAGTCTTCTTATTTACTATCTTTACATGATATTTTCCCCCTTAATTCTGCGGGTTTCTTTTCTTTCTTCTTATTTTATTTTTATTTTTGGCATTCTTGTGTCATACCTGGCAATGCTCAGGGGTTACACTTGGCTCTGCATTCAGGAATTACTCCTAGTGGTACTCAAATGGGATACCAGAAATTGATCTAGGCTGCATGCAAGGCAAACGCTTTACCCACTGTACTATTTCTCTGGTCCTGGTATTTTTGTATTTTATCTTCTTCACTTTTTTTTGTTTTGTTTTTATATAAGTAATTTATTGGTGCATTTTTTTAAAATTTTTTATTGAGAATCTTCACTTTCTGGGCCAGGAGAGATAGCACAGCGGTGTTTGCCTTGCAAGCAGCCGATCCAGGACCTAAGGTGGTTGGTTCGAATCCCGGTGTCCCATATGGTCCCCTGTGCCTGCCAGGAGCTATTTCTGAGCAGACAGCCAGAAGTAACCCCTGAGCACCGCTGACTGGGGCCCAGAAACCGAGAATCTTCACTTTCTTAAATATAAATTATTTCCTTGACAAAGTCACTATACACTATCCTAAGCAAATTTTCCCATTAGAACCCTCAATCACTGCTGGTGGGAATGCCTACTAATCCAGCCTTTTAGGAAAACAATATAGATATTCCTCAAAAAAACTAGATATTGAGTTTCTATATGATCCAACAATACCACTTCTATGCATACATCGTAGGAACCCAAAATCACAATAGAGAAAAGCCCACTGCATTACTATGTTCATTGCAGCACTATTTACAATAGTCAGAATCTGGAAACAACCCAACTACCCAAGAACAGACAAGTGTTTAAAGAAACTGTTATATCTATACAATGGAATACTATGCATTTGTTAGGAAAAATACAGTCATGAAATTCATTTATACATGGATAGATATGGAGAGTTATGCTGAGTGAAATGAATCAGGAGACAGATATACAATAATTTCACTCAGGCCCGGAGAGATAGCACATCGGTTTTTGCCTTGCAAGCAGCCGATCCAGGACCAAAGGTGGTTGGTTCGAATCCCGGTGTCCCATATGGTCCCCCGTGCCTGCCAGGAGCTGTTTCTGAGCAGACAGCCAGGAGTAAGCCCTGAGCACTGCCGGGTGTGGCCCAAAAACCAAAATAATAATAATAATAATAATAATAATAATAATAATAATAATAATTTCACTCATCTGTGGAATATAAGCAAAAAAATAGTATGGTAATAATATTCAGAAACAATAGAGATGAAGGAAGCTCACAAATAGTGGAGCAGTGCAGTTAGGATAAAGAAGGGACCACTATGACAAGAATAGTTGGAACTGATCTCTCTGGACAAGAACTGGGTGCTGAATGGAGATAAAGTGATAAAGTAATAGGTATGGTACTTTTTCATCAACAATTCAGTGTCTAAAAGGAAAATATGGGGAGGGGGAGGAGTGAGGAGAAGAGAGAGGGGGGGGGGGAGAGAGAGAAAGGAGTGAGGAGTGAAGAGTGAGGGGTAGGGGAGGCAGGGGTCTCAAATTCGCCCGCAAACAGTCCTCCGTACAACATTTTGTGGCCCTGCCCTAGGAATCTTTTTTTGTTTTGTTTTGTTTTGTTTTAGTTGTTTAGGTCACACCTCCCAATGTTCAAGGCTTACTACTGACTTTGCACTCAAGGATCACCCCAAATTTGTCTCCTGCTGGAGTTTGAGACCCCTGGTTCAGAGGGAAACTGGGGACATAAGTGGCAGCAAATGTTTATGAGTGAAATATGGTGAACACACTAAGACTGAAATTCAATCAAGAACAAATTTGTAACCAGTGTTTAAATAAAGGGGAAAAGAAGACATTCTCACCTTGTTAACAAAATGAGAACTAAAAATCAAGATTTGAATGTGCTTTAAAAATTTTTCCCTTTTAACTTGCTTATTTTTGTATAAACATCAACTGAAAGTTGTTTTCTTGTCTACTATGTTTCTCTCACACTGTGCAGAAATCAAGAGACAAAACAATTCCATTCTATTTCACATGTCTAGATACTAGGGATAATATCTAATTGCTAGACACTCAATAATATCTGTTGAATACATTAATTAACAAATGAATACATGAAACTATTATACTACACAAGGGATTTGTAATAGTTCAAGCAGTCCAGCTATCAAATGACTAGTACACGTAGGGTATATGCCCAGTAGTGCCCGACCTGAGTTCAATTCCCAGCACAACAAGAACTGAGCAGCACTGCATCCTTGGGCCTCTGCAAAGAATAGCTGCTTGTGGGGCCATGGACTTCCTGAGTCCTGCTTGGGAACCCCAACCCCAGAGTAAATTAGTTTAAAAATAAAACTTCACTATCAGAATGAAATCATACATATGAGAAAAAAAGAGATTTATTCAGATTATATCCAATTCACACCAGCAAATTGGAATTAGAACACATTAGTGATCACAGAACTTAAACACTTTAGTTAACTGTTTCTCAAATTGAACCTTCTAATAAGGTATATATGAACTCTAAATTCTGAATACAGTTTAAAAAAACGTTTTGTTTTTTTTTTTTGGTTTTTGGGTCACACCTGGCTGCGCTCAGGGGTTACTCCTGGCTTTGTTCTCAGAAATCGCACCCTGGCAGGCTTAGGGGATCATATGTATAGGATGCTGGGATTCGAATCGCTGTCCATCCTGTGTTGGCTGTGTGCAAGCCAAATGCCTTATTGCTGTGCCCCCAGTTTAAATATAAAATTTATTTATATTTTATAGATTTTATAATATATATATTAGCTAGAGATTCTGAAGCCATACATGGAAGTCTAGAAAAAAATGCTGGTATGAAGTTTTGCAGTTATATGTGTGCAAAATTGTTTATATACTGGAGATTACACTTCATGCCAAAATCATTTGAGAGAGTTTTCAAAACATAAAAAGCTCAGAATTTGGCTTACTTAGGGCTCATGATTGAAGGTATAATTTTTTTTTTTTGGGTCACACCCGGCAGTGCTCAGGGGTTACTTCTGGCTCTACACTCAGAAATCACTCCTGGCAGGCTCAGGGGACCATGTGGGATGCCGGATTCAAACCACCGTCCTTCTGTATGCAAGGCAAACGCCCTACCTCCATGCTATCTCTCCAGCCTGAAAGTGTAGTATTTTTTAAAATCAGAAATATCCTAAACATTCCAATTCTCTTTTATTTTTCCCCTATCTTCTCCACAAATTATGTTCTAGAAAAATGTAATCATTGGGAAATTTGACACAGTTGTTCCTCTCTGCTATTAAGTCACATATTTGAGAACTAGATTTTCCTACTTCTTCAAAAGCAAAAATTTTCCACACAGCAGCTTAATATTCATATCATTCTTAGCCAATGGTTCTACAGGAAAAGTTTCGGGTCAAGTACATAGGCTGATGGGACAAGATAGAGGTTATTGGTACCAAGCAAGCACCTGAAATGAACTATAAAAACATAATTTAAAAATGTTTTGGCTTGTACATGTGCATATTACTTTTATGTCAAGGATCACTAAGTTTATAAGCACAAAATATCAAAAAGAATAAAAGAAAAAAGAATCTGATAAATCTGATGCCACTAATTGTATGTTTCCAAATAAGGGTTGTTAAGTATTACTGATAAAACATTGATATATAATATAAATCCTGTTTCTGCATATAATAAGAAGTATTGAAATATACCTAAAGCAATCTACTTAATCTATCACTGCAGATATAGAAGTCTGGAATGTTATCAAGCAGTGAAAGAGATTTATGGTTCTGTGTCTCATCTCTGGAAAAGGGTCTTCTTCATGTCTCTCACACCTCACTATGTTCAAGTATGCACTCTTTGGGTATGTTTATTTACATAATCCTAAAATAGCAAAAGCTAAAGAATGCTAGTCAACCTACTAAATGCTAGGTAAAGTAAAACTAATAAAAATTGAAAAGTCTTATAAAAAGATACAAAGTTAATTCAAAATACCTGAAAGCCCCAAACTGCATTTCTGTTTCAGCTCACCTTGTAGGTAGGATTTTAAAAATATTGCATAAATATGGGGCCAGAGCAATGACGCAAGAGGTATGGCATTTGCCTTGCATACTGCTGACCCGAGTTTGATCCCCAGCATCATACATGGTACTCTGAACCTAATTTCTTTTTTTTTTTCTTTGTTTTGTTTTGGGGTCACATCCAGCGGCGCTCAGGGATTAATCCCGGCTCTGCACTCAGAAATCGCCCCTGGCAGGCTCGGGGACCATATGGGATGCCTGGATTCAAACTACCATCTGTTCTAGATACGCTGCGTGCAAGGCAAATGCCCTTGCAGTGCTATCTCTCTGGCTCCCTAACCCTAATTTCTGAGCACAGCTAGGAGTAACTCCGAGTGCTGCTGGGAGTGGCAAAAACAAATAATTCTGTATAAATTCAATTCATTTCCCTTAAATTTTGGAAGATACTTATTAATGCAGTTTAAGAAAAACATCTCTAGAAGAGAAATTAACCAGAAAAATCAGAGAGTGAGACAAACTCTTTTTATATTTTCTTAGGAAATCAAACTGGAATGTTTCCTACTTCCTCTCCTACTTCACCATCTACCTGTAAAGTAAACTGACATTTAAATCAATTATTTTAGTTAAATGCCATAATTCATAGAGTGAAAAAGATATGAAGTTCATCAATAAAAATTTTCAAATATTAAGAAATTCAAGATGTTTTTCCTTTACTAAGATGAAAAGTTAGAACTTACCTTCTGTTCAAGTTCATTTTTCCGATAGTTAATAGTAATGGAATAATAATGTCTGTTTAGCCCATGAATTAATGCCTAAGTAATAAGAAAAAGGTCAAATTAGTTTTTCTCTTCTAAAAAATGTGTACAACTATATAAAATTCCTTGAAACTAATATACACTTTGCACATTAATATACTGACAACACCATTCTCATCCTCTATATGAAGTTTTTATAAAAAGAAGAAAAAAAAGAAAAGAAAAAATAAGAAAAATTAAGGGCGATACTTTCTATGGTTCTTAGTCCTGTGGTATAAGTTCAGAATTTAGGGGGCCATGTGGTGCTGGGGATCAAGCTCAGGTACTTGATGATAGTCATGTATCAGGCCCTAAAGAGAAATTTTAAATCTTAAAGATTTTATTTTCTTTCACCAAATTTAAGAGTGAGGTTTAGAGATACGACTCACATATTTTTCAAAGCTTGATACCAAGGCAGCATGATCACAAGTTTTTACTTAGAGTCAGAGACAGAATTTAATCTCATTACAACCAAGATAAAAATTACTTATACATGGGGCCGAAACAATAGCACAGCAGTAGGACATTTATCTTGCAAGCAGCTGAACCAGGATGAACCTGGGTTCGATCCCTGGCATCCCATATGGTCCCCCAAGCAAGGAACGATTTCTGAACGCATAGCCAGGAGTAACTCCTGAGCGTTACCAGGTGTGGCCAAAAAACCAAAAACCAAAGAAAAAAACAAAACCAAAAAACAAAAATAATTTACTTATTCATAAGTAAAGAATAACGTAACCTATTAAATTTATTTTTACAATTCTAGGCGGTTATTTGCTATTTTAAGGGGCCAAAGAAGGTATAAAAATTAACATTTCCTCATTCCAGAATAAACCTGGGGTTTTTCCTTATTCTTAATTCCACCATACTTTGCTACAATGTAGCTTAGAAAATTATTAGATTAAGTTTTAGTAATTTTGAAGGATCAAGAATAAAGTACAGGGGCCGGAGAGATAGCATGGAGGTAAGGCGTTTGCCTTTCATGCAGAAGGTCATCGGTTCGAATCCCGGCATCCCATATGGTCCCCCGTGCCTGCCAGGAGCAATTTCTGAGCATGGAGCCAGGAGTAACCCCTGAGCACTGCCGGGTGTGACCCAAAAACCAAAAAAAAAAAAAAAAAAAAAAAGAATAAAGTACAACGTTCTTTTTAACCTTTGCTAATAAATAACACTCCACCAAGTACTAAAACACGTTACATATATATTGTGACATTCAATTCTATGTTCCTAACAACTGCTATAAAGTGTGCTATGAAATGCCATAAGAAGTGGAATAATTTAGAGGTCAAAAAGATATTACAATGGATAAGGTGCTTGCCTTGCACATGGGTCACCCAGGGCCAATCCCAGATGGTCCCTGCGCACTCCCAGTTGTAATTCCTGAGTGCAGAGCAACCCCTGAGCGTTGCTGGGTTTGGTTACCCTCAAAACAAACAAGCAAACAGACAAACAGAAAACCAAAAGAGGAATGGTTTTAAATGGATGATAGATGATTCTAAAGTTCTAAGAATGTTTACTAAGTCCTTCATTTCAATAACTGTGTGAATTAACTTTTTCAGAGTGCAGAAATTTCCAAGTGCACAGAAATGCCTTATCATGCACCACAAAAAGTAATCAGGTTATCTCCCTTAATGTATATTTATATTATGAAAGTTAGAAAGTACTCCCCCTTAGGTGAATAAAGAGGTACCCAGTTCTCCCAGCAGACACATACTGGCTGGAGAATGGAGTTTATAGCTAAAATTTTAGGAATAAACTACCCTCTTATCCAAATGCCTTTACGCAATGAATATCCTAACTACTCAGTGGCCATAAAGCTAATAAGTCTATGGTTAGAAAATGCAAAAGTTGGGGGGCCGGGCGGTGGCGCTGGAGGTAAGGTGCCTGCCTTGCCTGCGCTAGCCTAGGACGGACCGCGGTTCGATCCCCCGGCGTCCCATATGGTCCCCCAAGAAGCCAGGAGCAACTTCTGAGCGCATAGCCAGGAGTAACCCCTGAGCGTCACAGGGTGTGGCCCAAAAACCAAAAAAAAAAAAAAAAAAAAAAAAGAAAATGCAAAAGTTGGGGCTGAAGAGATAACACAGTAGTAGGGCGTTTGCCATGCATGCGGCTGACCTGGGAGGGACCCAGTTCTACTCCTGAATCCCATATGGTCCCCCAGCCTGCCAGGAGCAATTTCTGAGTACAGAGCTAGGAGTAACCTCAGTGTGCAGCTGGGTGTGGACCAAAAACCAATCAATCAATCAATAAAGTTTAAAAAGAAAAGAAAATACAGAAGAGTGGCCAGAAAGGTAGTACAGGGGTAGAAGAGATAGCATGGAGGTAAGGTGTTTGCCTTTCATGCAGAAGGTCTGTGGTTCGAATCCCAGCATCCCATATGGTCCCCTGAGCCTGCTAGGAGCAATTTCTGAGTGTAGAGTCAGGAGTAACCCCTGAACGCTGCCGGGCATGACCCAAAAAACAATGAAAAAAAAAAAAAAACAAAGAAAAAAAAAGAAAGAAAGGTAGTACAGGGAGTAAGGCTTTTGTTTTGCAAGCAGCTGACCCCATACATAGTCCAGCAGTGGTCCTCAAACTTTTTAAACAGGGGGCCAGTTCACTGTCCCTCAGATCTTTGGAGGGTCAGACTATAGTAAAAACAAAAACTATGAATAAATTCCTATGTACACTGCATATATCTTATTTTGAAGTGAAGAAACAAAATGGTAACAAATACAGTATGTGGCCCGCGGGCTGTAGTTTGAGGACCACTTGTTCAAAGTGACACCAGGAGTGATCCTTGAGAAAGCCCTGAGCACCAGTGTGTGGCCTAAACCCCCCACCAAATAAACTAACAGTTTATTGGGGCCAATATATTTTGGAGATTAATCATGCTATCAAAATAGTATGGTATCTGAGGGAACTAATTATTTGAAATTCAGTAACACTATTTAGATAGTAGAAGTGAAAAGGCTAAAATAGGTTAACAGGCATAATGGTTAAAAAATAAATAAAACTTTAAATAAAAAGATCCCTCAGGGGCAGATTCAGCAGATAGGGTGCTTGTCTGCACATGCTTGACCTGGATTCAATCCCCAGCACCTATAATGGGCCCTTAAGCCTGCCAGGAATGATTCTTGAACAGAGACAGGAACAAGCCTTAGCCTTAACTGTTGGTGTGACCCACAACCCTACCCCCTCAATCCTTATTCTTCCAATTTCACTTACTTGTGCAACTACAGTACAACCCAAATCTCAAGACTGTAGATACTAAGTAGTAAGTATGCTGTATTCCAAATCTTACAAAGAATATGCAGTCCTTTCACATGAACCCCCAAGGCATTAATTTCTAAAATTAATCAATTTAGTTGACAATGAATTAAAAATTGTGGAGTTTTATGCTCAAATATAAGATTACTTTCTCCCACAGGGGGTTATTATCTTTTTAAAAGGGTCAAACTGCAATATACATATATATACACACACTAGCAAATTCATAGGGAGATAAAAGAGAAAGTGATAAAACATTTCTAAAATAGCAATACTTAACTTTAAATTTACTAATAAATATGGTGGACTCAGGAAAATTTAATGAGCAATACTTCAGTAAAAAATAAGTTCTAGAAAATTATTGTTTAGCTATTTAAAATCTGATAATTTCTCATTAATATAAACATGGATCCTTCTATAATATTGTAGGAAAAATAAGCTTTTAGTGATTGACCTAAGGAGTTTGCCACCTTCTGGAGTACTGTATCTAGAACACTATATCTGTGTTGCTTGTGGTTCCTTGAGGGATCATGTGTGCTGTGGCTAGAACTTGGACTCTAGCATGCAAATATGCACTCCAGTTCTTTGAACTGTTTCCCTGACCCTATGATAAGACAATTTAGATATACAAAGAGGACTTAACTTATTTGTTTCTTAGATATTCTGACCTGTTTCATCAAAGCTTGACAACCTTTCTTAAAAAAAAATCTACATAAATGTATCACTATCAATATATAATACTATCTATCTACTATCAATATATAGTTCTATCTATATAATATTATACAATATATACTACACAACATATAATACTATCTATAGAATCTATAAAATATATAATACTATCTATTCTAGTTTGGAGGAGGACCAGACAAAAGAAAGTGTAGACTCCAAGGAAAGAGTCAAGTGGAAAACTGCTTTTGTAAGAAAACCACCAATCAGCAGAATACAAATCAAGGTCTATGTAGTTATGAGGTCAAGGAAACAGATTTGTATCTGAAATGCTTTTTTAATCTTGTCATACATTGGAGATTTATGCTGGTGTGAGCATGCCTTTGATCCCAGGTGCGTTAAAGCAGCACAGTTCTCAATGAACTGGGTTTCTCTACTATAATGGATACAAGGCTCCCTGCTCATGTGTCCTCACTCCCCTCATTATGGGAACTGGGTAGTAGCATTGACTGTCACCGTAATCTAAGGTCCTGATAATTAACTAACTTTCCACTTCTTAAGTTCATCTTTGAAATGGAGATTTCTAATTTTTTGGTATGAGTATTTCAAAACAAGCACCTAAGTAATCACATAGTAAAAAAAAAAACAAACACCTTTGTCATTCTGAATTACTTGTATTTCCTCTATTGTTACCTATTCTAAGAAAACTGAAAAAAAAAAAAAAAACATTCTTGTCACTTTTTAAATTGATCCCATGTGAGTCTTTTAGTACTGAAATTGTCTTAAAACTGTAAAGTACCCAGATAGATGTCATTCTGATGGGTGCTATATAAACTATGAAATAAATATATTTATAGATTTTAATTGGAAGCAAAACAAACTGGAATAAAATGAAAAACAATGGTGCTACAATTATTATCACACAGATCATTTTAAAACTTGCTTCATGGGGCCAGAGCAATAGCACAGTGGTAGGACGTTTGACATGCACACAGCTGATCCAGGACAGTCCCCAGCGTCCCATATGGTCCCCCAAGCCAGGAGCGATTTCTGAGGACATAACCAGGAGTAACCCCTGAGCATCACTGGGTGTGGCCCAAAAACCAAAAATTAAAATAAAATAAAACTTGCTTCATACAATCCATCTTAAATTACATGATACAATTTTAAAAACTGCCTGGACTGGTGTGGAGAGGAACATTTAAAAACTGGCCACATGATAATCATGGTCACCATGGTAATCATTGTAATCATGGTGCTTAAATATATTATTAAAAAAAAAGAAAAAGAAAGAAAAAACAAACAAAAAAAAAGTGACCTTACTTTAATTTTTAGGGTAAAAAAGCAGGAAACATATCTGAAATCTGTAACAGGTGGCTGTTGACTTGCAATTAGTAAAAAGTTCTGGCAAAAAATACTATGCAATAATCATTATGATCTTGAATTTTGAGATGCTACTTAACCTTTTTCAAAAGAAATAATGAAGCAGTAGAATGCTATGGGGTTTATAAGAAAGGTCATTATCACTGGCTAAACAGGTCCAATAATATATTCTCTTGGAACATGCAAGCACGGGCTTGTCTGTATCCAATCAAAAACACTGGTGGCTTATTTCATACTCATTAAACTTTACTGATTTCCCTGACTTGTTTAAAAAAACAAATAAACAAAAAATCTTTTTTAAAAACAACACACTTAAATCCTTTGAAACAAAACATTTCACTGTGATGAACACTTCATTTCCATGACTGTGGCAAACGTATCTTTAACATAAAGTTATCAAAGTGTAGTAACTACAGCTTAACCATGGTTAACAATCAAAGCCACAAATCCCTAAAGGTAACTAACTGAATGACAGAGCAAGGCTTCAATAGGGGAGCAGCAATAGCTACTATAATGTCCTTGTCCTGTGTTTTCTATTTAAACAAACATGATGTTTCTGTATTTTTAATTAATCTTCAGAGAAGCAATTAACATTATATAGCACAGGTTGTTGTGCACTTTAAAAACACATTTAAAATAATTTTTGCAGACAATAAAGATTTGTGTAAAAACAATGAGGCATGTAAATGATACAAAGAAAACAAACACTCAGGAGAATATTCAGGAGGATATTATTAAGTATCTGAATAACTGTAATGATAAAGGTTGAGATTACAAGAAAGAATACGATAAAAATTCTACTCAAAGAAATATATATGTGAGATTTATAGAATTCATTTTTTAAATTGACATTAAAATACAAAAAAAATAGTTAAAAGTTATAAGTACAACTTATGAAATGTTTCCAGGATTTTCTTTAAAGTATACACCTATTTTTCCAATACTTGATGCTATGAAAAACAGCCTACTAACTAATCAAATAACCAATCAACAATGATGGTTAAATCACTCCATTTGAAACTCCTAACCACTCTTTATAACTATTTTAAATATGTAAAAGCTATGGAAACTTTCAAATTATGGATTGTATTGATTAGAAATTACAAATTATGATTTATGGATATTATCCTCAAATAATGTTAGGAAAGTTTATTAACTCCACTAAAAATGTACACATACATGAATAAATTTAAATTCTGAAATAGTTCAATTTTTTCAAAACATAAGAAAATGATTAATTATAAACCTAAGATGCCTTTATTACAAGTTTTTAAAATGTGTGGCAATTTTAACATGATCAAATATAGGCTTTACCTGGATGGATGGCTTGTTTAAGTGACCCAGATTTGACGTTGTTTGTCTTGGTTCATGTCCTAAGACCATCATATTAGCATTGATCAATCTGAAGGCATCAATAACAACCTGCAAAAACACGGTGTTAAGTCAATTCTCTTTTATAAAATAACTTATGATGCGAAGTAACAGTGGATAAGGCATGATCAACTTGCATCTGTTTCTGGCCTATTTCCAAAAATCATTTAATTATAATATTAATAAAAAAGAACTCCTGCTGTTTGTGCCATCAGCACACTACCCTCTATCTTGTAATGTAAGGTGACACCAATTATTGCAATTTTCATGACGCAGTAAAGAAGAATACTAACTTTGCATCTTTTGCATTATTGAAATATGTCATTAGTAAACTTCCACCAAACATCACATTGGTGTGTATGTTTGTCACCTATATTTTACTTAGCCAAAATGAATGACAAAAAGAAACTAAAACTGAAAGTGAGCACAAGCTAAGGGATCACATAGAAAGCCCAGCCCTGTCACATCAATTATACCTCCACAGTACTTGAAATGACAACAAAATTACAAACAGCAAGGCACTTGCTCCACTATTCTCTTCTAGTCAGATACCTTTTACTTCTTTTGACTATAAAATACTTTATACCTTGTCTGATGGTCTTAAATGTCCAAGTCACTACCAAGCATAGGAGGCACAATACAAGAAAAGCAAGGTCATCTGTACTTGAAGTCAGTAGACTAATAGAGTCCTAAGTTCATAGTAAAGAAATAACAATAGGTATCCTCTTTTTGCTAAGTGCATTCAATATTCGGTATAGAAAGACTTTATATACTTATATGAGACAATATCTCTGTTAGCTCTTTCAGATTAAGAGACTTAACCAGAATCAGACTATCCCAAAGCTGTTTTTTGTTCATAATCATGAATTTGAAGGAATTTAACTTTTAAACACTGTAAAGTTTTATGGTAAGGCACTGAAATTTTAAGACAGTTTTAAATTTCCTGGAGAAATTTAAAACAACTACCTAGAGAATAAATTCAATATATTCATCACACAAAATAACAGTAAAGCAGGATAGTATAGAACCTATAGATTTGCCTTTGAAAGTGCTAACCAACTAAGATTTACCAGAAAAGCCTTTAAAAGCTGTTTTAGAAGCTATGGTCAGTTATGTATTTTTTTATACTTATTGAGGATGATAAAAGATAAATAATAAAAATTTGAGCTTAAGTCTACTAAAATCCAATGAAGGAAAACTTCTTTGTAGTGAGTTTAATTATGCTGTATGTATACTAAATAAGACTTAAAAATAAGAGATCTTTCTTTCTACAGGGCTTCTGTAAGGGATCAACAATACAAAAGAGTGGGGCTGGAGAGAGAGCATGGAGGTAAGGTGTTTGCCTTGCATGCAGAAGGACGGTGGTTCGAATCCTGCCATCCCATATGGTCCACTGAGCCTGCCAGGAGTGATTTCTGAGTGTAGAGCCAAGAGTAACCCCCTGAGTGCTGCCAGGTGTGACCCAAAAGCCAAAAACAAACAAACAAACAAAAAAATCAAACCAAAACAATACAATACAAAAAAAAAAAAAACTTACAGCAAAGCACTGACAAGTGAATCAATATAAGGCCATTGTCCACTCAAGAAAAAAAAAATCCCACCCAAAAACAAAACAAAACAAAAAAACAAAAAGGAAAAGAAGAAAAGAAAAGAAAAAAGAAAAAAAAAATCCCTCTAATTTTGCTTTAATTTCTACGATCTGAATTTCCCCCAAAGATTTCTTGGCCTTAGAATAAAACTAAGTACATCAGAACATGCATGATTTAATACTTTTAAAATAGTTCTTTTAAAGTATTTTAAAAAAACCAGACAACTTCCATAATTATATATAAAATTGACTTAGGTTTATAATTCTTTTTTCCCCCTGAACCAAACTACTTTTTTTCTTTATTTAAGCACCATGATTACAGACATGATTGTTGTTGGGTTTCAGTCATAAAAAGAAGACCCCCCTCTTCACCAGTGCAACACTTCCCCACTAATACCCCCTTATCTTTCTCCTTCCCCACTCTTTGCCAGTATTGGAGTTAGACATTCTACTTCTCTCACTAACATTGTTATGATAGTGCAGTCATCTCTCTAACTCCACTCACCACTCTTCATGGTGAACTTCACATCGAGAGCTGGACCTTCCAGCCCTCATCTCTGTTGTCTCTGGGCCTTATTACAATGTCTTTTGTTTTTCTTAAAATCCATAGATGAGACTATTCTGTGTCTATCTCTCTACCTCTGACTTATTTCACTCATCATAACAGATTCCGTGTACATCCATGTATAGTAAAATTTCATGACTTCATCTCTCCTGATGGCTGCATAATATTCCACTGTGTATATATACCAGTTTCTTTAGTCATTTATTCATCTGTTGAAGGGCATCCTGGTTGTTTCCATCTTGGTTGTAAATAGCACTGCAATGAATATACATGTGAGGAAGGGATTTTTGTATTGCATTTTTTGAGTTCCTAAGATATATTCCTAGGAGTGGTATAGCTGGGTCAAATGGAAGCTCAATTTCCAGTTTTTTGAGGAATCTCCATATTATTTTCCATAAGGGCTGGACTAAATAGCAGTGAATGAGAGTTCCTTTCTCTCCACATCCCTGCCAGCACTTACTCTTTCTCTGTGATGCGTGCTAGTCTCTGTGCAGTGAGATGGTACCTCACTGTTTTTTTGATTTGCATCTCCCTGATGATTAGTAATGTGGAGCATTTTTTCATGTGTCTTTTGGCCATTTGTATTTCTTCTTTGAGAAATTGTCTGTTCATTTCTTCCCCCCATTTTTTGATGAGGTTAGATGTTTTTTCTTGTTAAGTTCTGTCAGTGCCCTGTATATTTTTTATAATAGTGCCTTATCTGATGGGTATTGGGTGAATAATTTCTCCCACTTAGTGGGTGGCTCTTGTATCCTGGGCACTATTTCCTTTGAAGTGCAGAAGCTTCTCAGCTTAATTTAGTCCCTTCTATTATCTCTGCTTCCACTTGTTTGGAGAGTGCTGTTTCCTCCTTGTAGATGACTTTAGTCTCAATGTCCTGGAGTGTTTTACCTACATGTTGTTCTATATACCTTATATAGTTTTGGGTCTGCTATCACAGTCTTTAATCCATTTGGATTTGACCTGATGAACACAGATGCAAAGATCCTCAACAAAATCCTGGCAAATAGGATCCAATGCCTCATTAAGAAGGTTATACACCATTTAAACTTTGCACAAAGGTATAATTCCGGGGCCGGGCGGTGGCGCTGGAGGTAAGGTGCCTGCGCTAGCCTAGGACGGACCACGGTTCGATCCCCCGGCGTCCCATATGGTCCCCCAAGAAGCCAGGAGCAACTTCTGAGCGCATAGCCAGGAGTAACCCCTGAGCATCACAGGGTGTGGCCCAAAAACCAAAAAAAAAAAAAGGTATAATTCCTAATTACACTAAAAATTTTCCTTAAAGTTTTCCATAAGCGGGCCCGGAACGATAGCACAATGGCGTTTGCCGTGCAAGCAGCCAATCCAGGACCAAAGGTAGTTGGTTCGAATCCCATATGGTCCCCCGTGCCTGCCAGGAGCTATTTCTGAGCAGACAGCCAGGAGTATCCCCTGAGCACCGCCGGATGTGGCCCCAAAACAAACAAAAACAAAACACACACACAAAAAAACCAAAGTTTTCCATAAGCAATAATAATAGGCAGTAATACTAAACATACTAAAAATATCAAACATACTTAAATTGGACATAAGTAAAAAAAATTTCAACACTTCTTTTTAAAGTACATAAAAACTAAAATGTGTGCAAGAAGGGACCGTTTTTCTTTCAATAGATGATACACAACAGAATTAAAAATTGTTGGGGCTGGAGAGATAGCATGGAGGTAGGGCATTTGCCTTGCATGCAAAAGGACGGTGGTTTGAGTCCCAGCATCCTATATGGTCCCCTGAGCCAGCCAGGAGCAATTTCTGAGCATAGAACCAGGAGCAACCCCTGAGAGCTGATGGGTGTGACCCAAAAACCAAAAACCAAAAAAAAGAAAAAAAAGAATTGTCAACAGAGGGGTAGAGAGATAGAACAGCTGGGTAAGCAACTGCCTTGCATACAGGGGACCCTGACATCCCATATACCCCACGTTGCCTGAGTACCACCAGGTACTGTGCACACAGCCCTGAGTAACTCCTGAGCACAATAATGTATGGCCCAAAATAAAAATAGGCATTAGGGGCCAGAGTGATAGTACAGCGAGTAAGGCATTTACATAGCATGCAGCCAGCCAACCAGGTTCAATCCCTGGCATCCCATATGGTCCCCTGAGTCTGCAGAACCAGGAGTAAACCCTTAGTGCTGCTGGGTATGGCCCCAAAACCAAAAATAAAAATAAAATAAACATTAATGTTTAAATGTTAAAGATCAAAATTTTGTTTTTAGAAAACGATTTCATTTTAAGGTTCAATAAAAACTGTAGGAAAATATTCTAAAAAACTATGAACATTTCAATAAATCACAACAAAATGCCTATATACATTTTTATACTGAATGCTTTCAAACCAAAACAACAGAAAGCAGTATGCAAAAACCTCTTGAATATTTAAGCAGGTGTGAAACTTCCAGAGGAAATAAAAATATCAGCTAAGTAAATATGATCTGCTAAGAAATAAACCTGAGATGTATCTTAATTATATAACAGAAAAAAATACGAAGATGAACATACTAGTCAATTTATAAATGAAGGCCTATATAAAATGATAAGCTTAGATGAACATTACCTGAGTAACCATATGATATCCAATAGAGAACAAATACTTAGCTACAATAAGATTAAAGGAATTTTCTGCCGTCACTACAGCAACTTTCTTACAACAACGAACATATTCAATAACCTATAGGTAGACTAGCTTTAGCATGCAATAAAATATAAATATGGCAAAGTCTATATTTTAATTTCTGAACAATTTTATTATAGCTTTTTGCACTATGAGAATAAGTGGATTTCTCCTTTAGAGCGACCTATCAAAATAGACTCATTAATGTCCAGTGCACTAATGAGCAAGGGGTGAAGAAGGTGTTAATTATGCCACAGTAAGATTCAAGAAAAAGCCCTAGTGAGCACTTGAAGGTACGTATTAGTTGACGGTATTTATGTATTTACAGCATGATGCAATAGAATGACAGCAAATTGGTTGCTCCATGGGTAAGAATGAAAATTCTAATATTAACATTTTAATATTCCAAACAAACAACCCCACAAAGTTATGGAACTTATTGAAGAAATAATTTTGCAGAAGAAATAATCCACTTTTTGGAATATGACCTTTCTTTGTATTTCAAAGTGTATAGGCCAATAAACTAGTTCAGTTGTCTTACAAACCCAAATTGTAACCTAATCTAAAAACTCTACACAAAAATAACTTCCACAATGTTCAACAAAAACTTCTAGGTATAATATAAAGAATATTTTCATGAGTGATACCAGACTTCTATCATTTCTTTCCATGCTGAAATCCTACACACCACAGTGAATCTCTACTCACTAGTCTGACCATTTAATTTTTTCTAGTACAAGTGCCTTGAGACTTTGCAGAGGTCACTGCAACAGTAGACAGCTTATAACAAAACCATTAGCAGTTTGGCTAGCTTAGGGAAACCTCTTACTTTCCTTTTTTGTTTATTATCACTGCATGAATCTGCAGCATATGATAGTTTATAATTTCTCAGGCTTGTTAAATTCATGTTAAAGGTCTGTTTTCTTGTTGAATAAATTTTGTTCATATAATGCTGCCTATTTCATACACTCAGTCTTTAATAGCACCTTTGGTCTATGCGCAACTCACAGATCAAAACAGAGGACTAAAATAGGGGTTGATGATGCTATTTACATGTGTGATTCCTGCTGTCTTCTTGTTAGTAGCTTTAATATAATAGAAGACCTTGTCTGTTTTGTAATTAACACATCTTTACTGGAGAGATATTTGGAAGTGATTGCTGTGAATATACTGGTTAGTAAAATAAACACAATCACACACCACTTTCTGTTATCAGACAAATTTGTGAATTGTACACATTATACTCCAGATCAACAAACTGTGATATAACAGCCAAGTAGAAGACACATATTTATATAACCCTTTATTTTTCTGAAAATATGTATTCACTCTGACCTTGCAAATATAATTAGCTTGTGGGATGTGCAGATTTCAGTACCATGGCTGCTTTACTAATTGCAACTCTTGGAAATAGATACTAAATATTTGGAAGCTGCCAATACAAAATAAAAACTGCATCTTTTTTGTACATCTGTCTTAGCTTATAAAAGCAAAATCGTCTTAAAAACAATACTGTGTTCCACATTTATTCCAAGTATACCCAAGGGTCAAAGACCTATCAATTCATTTTAATAATAATCTGGCTTATGACTGAAAACTGTAATTATTTTCAAATTCAGTCTAATCCATAATTTGGCTTCTTCATGAATCTAGTTTAGAGAATTCAATATGCTATTTACTTTAAAATCCATGTTTCATATCAGCTGCTAGGCCACTGAAAGACTAAACTCTTTATCCATCGGATTTTTATGTTTAAAGAAAGTTGTTTTAAAAGTATAATTCTTTAAAATATCTCTTTGTGGGGCCAGAGAAATAGCATGGAGGTAAGGCATTCATTTGCCTTTCATGCAGAAGGTCACTGGTTCAAATCCCAGTGTCTCATATGGTCCCACGAGCCTGCCAGGGGCTATTTCTGAGCAGATAGCCAGGAGTAACCCCTGAGCACCGCTGGGTGTGGCCCCACAACCAAAACCAAACAAACAAATCTTTTTGTACTTTGTACTTCCAACTGCAATTATATTCATGTCCATAAATATAGAAGTCCTTATAAATAACTGAAATGAATTGAAATATTTTTTGTTGAGCCATACATGGCTGTGCTCAGAATTTACTCTTGGAGGGATTAAGGGACCATGTGGGATCTTGGGGATAAACCTAGTCACCTGCATGCAAGACAAGTATCCTACTTGTACCACTGCTCCCCCTGAAATAAACTATCTTAAAAACACAAAAATCTACTATAATTTAATGTCTCTTAATGACTATAAAATGCTAGGTGTAGAAAGAAAAGCAACACCCTATATCAAATAGCTTTTATCACGTAGAAATGATCTATTATCAACTGCTTAGGTTGTTTCAAGATTCTTTAAAAATTAAGGGTGCATGTGTCCTGCTGGGGTTTGTGACCATTTCATTACTTCTGCTTTCATGCACTGCCAGACATCTATAAGAGAAAAACTACTTATGTCTCTTGTAAGCCCACAGCATAAAAAATTCAGAGAAATCTTACTTTTTATGCCATTTCCAATGAGAAGCACTAAGAACTAAAACTGACTCATGCCAAATGCATATCACTAAGTTGCTGTGATTTCTTAGTTTCAAGATTGCAACATGGAAATTATTTATAAAATGTCAATTTTATCTCCGGAAAAGAAATTCCTCTGTATATATGTACATTTTCTTTCTCATCCTTGGAGAATTGCTTACAGTAGTTAGAGATCTGTAGTACAACTCCAATATATTGGGAGAAGGGGGGTGGGATATAACCAGCATATGAACTTTTTATTTTTGACAAGTGAAGACATGCATCAAAATTCAAATAGTAAAGTAGCATGTTTTTAATGTATATAACTAATGAAAACGAAGTGATGAAAATAAGTATGGCAAAAAGGTAATCATACATTTTTAGATTTATGAAACTGGGGAAAGAATATACTTAACCCATAAAATAAAGTTAGTGTATTTTTAAGATTATAAACAAATAGTTGCTATAGAATTGGGGGGGGGTGAGTTTAAAGGTTAGAATCACTCTGGAGTAAGATTCCTATCTAAAATAGAATTTTTGCTAGCTAAGTAATTTTCAGGATAAGTTATTTAACCTCTCAATATCTTGCTTTCTATGAATAGTATCTCACAGAGTTAGGATACTAGTTATAAAACTGACATACAACTCTTAGTGTTATTAACAGAAGCAGTCTTGACGTTCTATTCAGATAATCTTCCGCCAGAATCTTCATAAATACTGTATTTTCTGGCGTATAAGACGACTTTTGAAACAAAAAAAGACAACCGAAAATCGGGGGTGCCGAGTATATCCCGAAAAATGTTTCAATATGCCGTTTAACGAAACAAACGAACAAAAAATCAGGCCCGCAGAGTTTCCCAAATCTCTTTCTTGGGGGCTCCCAAACAGTACTCAGGAGATCTGGGGGCCACTTCTGGCAAAAACCCAGCTAACCGTGTTGGTGGTTCAGTGCTAGGGTCCGAGGATGGGGGGGTGTTTGGTTCATGTAGTGAGGGAGATTAACTGACGCCACCAGGGAATTGCCAGAAAAGGTGCCTATGATAAGGGACCAATCACTGCAAGGCTGCTCGGAGGACTCTCTAACTCAGCTAGTCCAAGCAGGCTCTTTATGCATGCAAATTAGACAGTGTTCTGGACCCGAATCTACACTGTCAAAAGCCTGCTCAGATTGGCCAGAGTCAGAGAGGAAGTCTATTACAGTATAACCTTTGAACCTTTGCTTGTTGTGATTGGCTCACTGTGGAAGATACAGTTGCAGCACAGGAACATTCTGTCTGATACAGTGAATACAGGCCTAACTGTTTTAACTGCAAAATTAGGGGGTCATCTTATACGCCCAGTTGTCTTATACGCAGGAAAATATGGTATGCTTTTGGCTTCTCTAAAGAAGTTGACTCTAGTCCACATCTTGGGCTATTCCCAGGAAAATAAAAGATGCTAGTCTAGCCAATCCAACCAATTCAATTATTTCTCCACCAAGGACAATTTTGTCTCAGGGCTCCCCATCAATCTGGCTGAAACCTTCTCAGAAATTGTCATCTGAGGCTTTTCCTACCCAAACTACTACTACCTATTCTCCTCACAAATGTTAAGTCTTATTTATTTGCCACTGTATCCATCACAGGTGTTTCCCAAAACAAATCTTTCTCATGTCTAGTACCATTTTGGCATCAGCTTCTCGGAGCATCCAAACAGACACAGTAAACAAAAGTAGATTATTGCTATTGTACACGGTATTAAGAATTAGAAAAAAAGCTTTCTAAAAAGGCAATTCAGAATTATAAATTTGGCATCGACAGACACTTGGCATACAAAAAACATCAATAGGAAATTAGGAGCAAACATTTAAAGACATCCATTTTCTCAGAAAAATTCCTAATTAAAATAAATAGCAGCTTTGCTGAATATTATTATTTCTTTAAACAAAGATTAATTATGCTTAGAATTTTGATATTCCTACAAAAGGTATTTCTAGAATTATATATTACAACTTAACAATATCTTTAAAAGCAAAACTCAAATGGCTCTCAATAAGCCATAAAAGATCATCTTCTCTGGTCAATGATCCAATACCAAACTTTGCACCAAATCTACCTGGTGACTATTCCGCTTACATAAAATGAAAAAGAAATTTGGCTTCCTTTCTACCACATTCCTAAAATCTATTTGGCCCACTGTCCTTATTTTGGGAAAAAAAAATATTATAATACTCAGCAACCACCTAGAAATCTGTCTTCAAGCAAGAAAATAACTAACTATATCAGGGCTACTTACCACCCCCTGAGATAATCCCAGTGACCCCAGAGAAAGAAAAGTGGTAGTACTACCTGCTTTAGAGAACATTAGCGACAAACTACAATATAACTGGTAAATTTATTGGCAGTTCCACACAAAGGGATAAAAGACAATAGAATATAAAGACTGGAGAGATGGTATAGTTATCAAAATACTTGCCAGCACACAATTGACTGGGTTTGATCCCCAGTACTGCGTATTGTCTCCTCAGCACCACCAAGATGATATCTGGGTACAGCTAGGTGTGACCCCAAAACAGACAGTATAGACTTAAAGGCTAGGATTTAACCATGCTAATTTGGTAGTAGTAGACAAATAGATAAGGATATAAAAGATCTCTATATATTTTTATGCTTTAACATCTCTTTCAAAGAAAAATGCAAATATAACCAGCATGTTATAGAAATGTGAGGCAGAATGATTCAAGTTCTAAGGTTCAATGAAAAAGGTAGGGGCCCCTATCTAGAAGATATAAATAAAATTAAAAGGAAAAAAATGGGGGAACAGATGTGGCAAGGGTATTTGTTTGTTTGTTTTTGCATAGGCACAGTAAACATTGGTGAAATTCCCTTGGTCTAAGAGATATATAGAGTCCCCACCCACAATGAATACTGTCATAAGACCAACTACAGGCTTCAGGCATGTTGGCTGCCCAACCCCAAGGTCTTTCTTTATGGTCCCAGAAAAGGTTCTGCTCAGTTGCGGTTGTCAAAGTCAGTCTTCTGTAATTAGAGATCTTGGTTTTTGCACAGATCCTAGGATAAAGTCTTTCTTTATGGTCCCAGGAAAAGTTCTGCTCAGTCACAATTGTCATAGTCAGTCTTCTGTAATTAAAGATCTTGGTTTTTGCAGATCCAAGGATGAAGTGTGTTCTGGTTTCATCTTATCATTAGGTGGTGAGTTAGGGCAACCTGCCCTTAGATCAAGTTGTTGCTGTTTCATCATCATCAGAGTGTCATATGAAACTATCCTGGAGCAGGTTGGTGCCAGGCCGCATTCAAGCCTCCCCCAGGGGGAGTTTGATTCCTGGTATTAGTGCAGAAAAATGTGCCGGATCCAATGCAGGGATATCAGGTTCAGGGCTAGTCGGTTGATGTCTGATCATTTGAGGTGTAAGTCAAGTCCCCATGACAAATGTTCAAGGTGAAAGGAAAGGACCAAACTTTTAGTTTTGTTTTTGGGCTACACTTGGTGACGCTCAGGGGTTACTCCTGGCTATGCGCTCAGAAATCGCTCCTGACTTAGGGGACCATATGGGATGCCAGGGGATCAAACCAAGGTTCATCCTGGATCAGCAGCGTGTAAGGCAAATATCTTATGCTTGTACCACCGCTCCAGCCCCTCAAACTTTTAACAGATTCAGCCTTCTCATCTGCATCATTCCCCAGAGAAATATTCCAAGAAAAAATATTAAGTACACAATAAAAAACCACTCATTTTTAAGAGCATGCTTGAAATAGCTGGTATATACAAAAATATAGAAAGAAAAAGGCCTTTGTTTCTTTTGCAATTATCTCATTTTCCTAAGGTGAGCTCTTGGCAACATTTTCAGAACTATCCCATTCTATTTTTTAAATATATGCTAGTTAAACCAGGGTTTAAAATGAAAAAAGGGAGAGAGAGGGAGAGAGAGAGGGAGAGGGAGAGAGAGAGAGAGAGAGAGAGAGAGAGAGAGAGAGAGAGAGAGAATGTTTGCTCTAGAGGCAGGCAAGGGGAGAGGACAAGAATCAAACTGGGGACATTGATGGTGGGAAATGTGCACTGGTGAAGGGAAGGCTGTTGGAGATTGCATAAGTGAAACTCAATCATGAAAAACTTTTTAACTATCTCACAATGATTCAAAATAAATTAAAAAAAATATATGCTAGTTGTTAATCCTTTCAAGTATCAGTTGTTTTAGCCTTTGAATAAAAGTGTCACTTAGAGGCTGGAGTGATAGTGCTTACCTTGCATGTGGCTGATCTAAGTTCAATCCCCCACACATTTCATATTGTCCCCCAGCATTACTATAAGTAATTGCTGAGCAGAACGTCAAGAGTAATCCTTGAGTACTAGTGGGTGTGGTCCCCAAATTTTTTTTTAAAAAAAAAGGTCATTTATTAGACTGTAGAGTTAAGTACAAATTAAGGCTCAAGTCTTGAATGTAGCCAACTTAATGTATGTAGTTGTAGACTATGTCAGTAACACTATAAAATACCTTAACACTTATGGTGTGACCTTAAAGCACCAACTTAGGAAATGAACACACACCCTTTTTGGTAGAGAATAGGTGGGGTTCCAAGCCCCCAAATACTGCTTGGAAGGTCTTTCCTCTGATCTTTCATTATATAGCTCTCACATGGCACTATGTGTGTTAATCGTTATTTATTACTTAAAATACTGTTTAGTTTTGGGGACCATACCTGGCAGTGCTCAGGGGTACCTGGTTCTGTGCTAAATGATCATCCCTTGTGGAGCTAGGAAACCATATGGGGTTCCAGAATTAAACCTGAGTAGGCCATGCGCAAAGCAAGCATCCTACCCTACCTCTATGGCTCCTAAAGCATCAATTTTTTATTTACATCTGGCCTTTATATTTTTAACTACTTGTGTGTATATACATACACATAGATATATACATGCATAAGTATGCACATATTTCAAGTAACAAAAGCTAAAATAAAAACATTACTTGCAGTTTTAATATCTTAAAACTTTCTTATACATGATTTCTTGATGAAATAAATATGTTATACAGAAAAGATCTAATATAAATATCTGAAAATAAGTTTCTTAGAACAGTCATTCCCTAATTCTTTTCTCTTTATTGGCATTTATTCTTGAAGGCCTAATTTTTTTTAAGATACTGATTAAATATAAAAACAAATTTCACTCAGTTTACATTCTCATGTATCATAGGAATATATCAAATCAAAGGTTCTCAGCTCAAGGAAACTTTTAATAATTTTCTTGAATTGAATCATTATTATTGAGTGATATCCCACCTACCTCTCAAAACTTAGTTCAACCATCACCTATTTTTGTATAGCTTTTATGTACTTCTAATTAACTTGTATTTACTATTTAAAGTGTAAAAGTAGTATTTCGTTGCATACTAGCAATGCAATGTTCTTAGTATTTGTTGACTTATTTCCAACTCTTAAAAATTAACATATACTCAGAAATCGTATCAGTGCATTTTATATCAGTAATATTTGTATCATATCAGTACATCAGGAGAATTATCAGCCTATATTCTATATACAGATAAATGTAAAATATATTACGTCAAAATGCAAAATTAAGAACACACAATTTATGTTTACTGGCTCACTAGTGAGTCTAAATGTATCATTTACCATCTTTCCTTTTATGGGACACATCTGGCAATGGAAAGTGGAATGCCTGCTGTGCTCAAGAGTGATCCCTAGTGGTAATTGCAGACCACAGGAAGAGGTATCAGAGACTGAACTGCAGTTGACTACATTACAAGGTAAAGTATCTTTTTAACTCTGATTTATCTTTTCAGCCACTAACATCTTGAACACAGATCACTTTAAAAATCTATCCCAAAATCAATCATTATATAACAGGAGTAATAGGTATATTTAAGACATGCCTGATAGACCTACAATTACATTATAAAGTCTATTGTGGGGCTAAAGTTGTATGCAACAGACCAGGATTTGATCCCTGGCTACCCAAATGGTCTCCAAGTCTTCCTGAGCAGAGAACAGGCATAAGCTCTGAGCACTGCCAAGTGTCTCCCCCCACAAGTCTATTGCATATTTCTGTTCAGATTAAATAAAAATTTTCCAAGAAAATTCAGTGTGAAGACTATTTTGAACTAAATGGTTCTTAGTAATTACTTAATAATAAAGAACAGGTAAAAAAGAGTTTTAGAAGTCAGGTGGTAACATCTGAACATCTTACTAAGGAAAATGTATAGATATATTACAAATCAAATTAACTTCTGAAATTGCTATTGCATGAGGTCTACTTGTGGAGTGACATGCAAGATAACAACACATTTACCTAAGAAACTGCCACTCTGCACCTTGAGGAACTTAAGCTTAAAATGTCTCTTACAAATAAGTAAAACAGTCTTAAAAACTATTTCACTTACTAGCTCACAGCAAAGCTACCTTTGATCTTACTCTATTTGCTTTCTTGTTTGGGGGGCCACACTGATGGTACTCAGGGCTCAGGAATGACTCCTGATGGTGCTGTTATCAAACCCAGGTCATTTGCGTGCAACGCAAATGCCTAACTGCATTTGAATTCTTCAGTCCTAATTTTACTTTATTTAAATCATAAAAGTTGCTATAATTTATCTTCACCTTTATCATTTAAAAGCATTTATGTAACTACATGATAGTGAATGAAGTCTTAATATTGTGTATTTAATTATTTATGCTTGTTTTAGGATTTGGTCTTGGAAATACCACAAACGTGGTGACACTTGCTCTTCCTCACAATTTAAAACAATGTATGAAGTTGATATTATGAGAAATATCAATTAATATACAGTACCTACTATAAATGGTAGGGAGTAATTGAGAACCTAAGAGAAAGTGTGTGTGGATAATTCTTTCCCTCACTTAATGTGTAATGCCTATCCATACAAATTATAAGAATCTGTCATACAGGGGCCGGGTAGGTGGCGCTGAAGGTAAGGTGTCTGCCTTGCAAGCGCTAGCCAAGGAAGGACCGCGGTTCGATCCCCCGGCGTCCCATATGGTCCCCCCAAGCCAGGGGCGATTTCTGAGCACATAGCCAGGAGTAACCCCTGAGCGTCAAACGGGTGTGGCCCAAAAACCAAAAAAAAAAAAAAAAAAAAGAATCTGTCATACATGGATATATTGTCATATATGGATATATCATGGATGTATATGGAATCTATTATGCTGAGTGAAATAAGTCAGAAGGAGAGAGATAGACACAGAATGTTCTCACTAATCTATGGGTTTTGAGAAAAATAAAAGACATTTGTGCAATGATTCTCAGAGACAAAAGAGAGGAAGACTGGAAGGCCCAGCTTACGACTTGAAGCCTACCACAGAGTGATGAGTGCAGTTAGAGAAATAATTACACTGAGAACGATCATAACAAAATGTGACTAAATGAGGGAAGTAGAAAGCCTGTCTAGAGCACAGGCCAGTGTGGGGTGGGGAGGAGGGACACTTGGGACTTTGGTGATGGGAATGTTTCACTGGTGAAGGTTTTTTTTTTTTTTTAAATAAAAATAAAGAAAGAAAAAAAAATGAAAAAAAATTCTGTCATACCCTTAGTATCACTTTCCATTCTTTTGAATTACTCTCATTTATAATTGACTAATATAAAAGAATATAACTTTTCAGTCTAAAAGTTTATAGATCTTGGGGCCGGGTTCGGTGGCGCTAGAGGTAAGGTGTCTGCCTTGCCAGCGCTAACCTAGGACAGACCGCAGTTCGTTCGATCCCCCGGCGTCCCATATGGTCCTCCAAGCCAGGAGCGACTTCTGAGCTTATAGCCAGGAGTAATCCCTGAGCATTACTGGGTGTGGCCCCTCCCCCCCAAAAAAAGTTCATAGATCTTGAGAGTTGTATCATTATTCACCTGCTTAATTAGGACTTAGACCATAAGTTTTTATCCTTTGGTAAAATGGAATGGTTTCACTTAAATAGTTAATATTGAAATTCACAAAGATATAAATATAAAGATACATAGAAAAGAGATTTAAGCAGAGAATCAATTTAAATCATTTGCATATAGCTTATTATTTTAATCATTGATATCATTATTGCCTTTGACAGCTTTTAATTAATTGTAAGAAAGAGGGCGGGAGAATCCAGTTATTCATTTTCTTTTTTAAGTTTTATTCTTAATTTTCATTTTTTTGATAAAACTTAATAACCGTCATTAATTTTTAAAAGACATGTAGAAAACAAGGACTAAAAACGTATTAAAAAGAGAAACTACACTTAATAACATTCTGATTAGCAGTATTTAAGAATAAAACGCAAATAACTACGATGAATACTGAAACACTTATTAAGCATTTGCTGGGATCAATGATGTAACTAGAACACTTCAGTCATGGTTTTGCTAGCATTTAACTTGATTCAAGAGTTTGGAGAGGTTTAATGCTGAAAGGATCATAATTAAACTCAGAAACTTTGTATAGGTAAATTTGCATAACTGACAAAGAATTGAATCCTTTTTACAGGTGATGTAATTACATGACTTTGTATTTTAGGTACAACTAGGACCCCAATCAGTAATTATAAACTCATTTATACCTGATATTTTCCAAAGACCTGCTATATGACTTTATAATTTTAGGTACTTAAAAATACTACATTTTACCAGATAACACATCATATGTTAAGTATTCTTTAATGAAATGCATACTTTAAAATGTATCATGATTATTTAAAATGAAAATTACAATGCCATACTTAAACTAAGTCTTGAAACTAAAACTAAAATGCTATAAACAAAAAGCAGAAAATAAAATATTCTTTATTTTTCATTCAAGTCAGTATTTTCAAACTTGTGACCATAAAAAAATCATAAATTAAAAAATGTCACATTAGTACCATGAAACAGAATTCTTAAAAATTAAGCTTAAAATTATTCATTAAAATATTACAGAGGTTGCTTATTAGCTATTGTTATGTTCTAAAATATACTTCAATTTGCTAACTACAGATATACTAAAAAGACACATCAAAATTTACATATTACATTGTATGTACTTTAATAAAATTAAGTCAATGATTTTCAACTTCTTTAACTTTGTTCAATAAAACTACATTAGAAAAAGAGGAGATAAACTGAACTAGAGCAAGTACAAGAAGTTATTCATTCAGAATTGCCTAGTATACTAACTTCTATTATTATTGTTTTCATGGCTACTCTCATTGAAAAGCTAAATCACATCTAATAAGATCATGATTTAGAGAAGACCTCAATTTCTACTCATCATAATAATATTATGTCAAAAAATTTTCAACTTCAAATTCATGACAGATAAAAACTCCCATGTTTTAACAGTTATATTTAGTTTGTTTGAGCTGGTGAGCAGATGTAAATGTAATCTGCAATACTATCAAACTCCAGGTCTTATTGATAGCAAGCTATTATTTACTTTTAAGTGCTCTAAAAATTATTTGTAAAGCTACATAAAGAAGGATTTCATAAATGTATTGTGATTTTATTTTAACAATTATTCTACACTACAATGGAAGTAACATGCTCAAACAAGACACCTCAGCAGTATTTTAAAGCAGTAACCACCTAGCCAATTTCTGTATGTTCTGTAGTTTTTCTAATCCACTCTCCCTGTGGTTGAGCAAAATCGAATTGCCTCTCACATTTGCAGACAGCTCTGTGAAGGTGATAATAGAGCTGCTCCCTGCTGTCATGAGGCAGGAAATAGGAAAATGGCATATGGGGCTAGAAAGAAAGAAATAAAAAAAAGGGAAAAAAAAGGGGAAAAAAAAGGGAAAAAAGAACGAACAACAACAAAAAAGAATTAAATAAGAACAAAAGAGATTTCAACAAAGAACAACTATAACCCATATGCTTTGTAAGTTAATCTCTTTTCAGAATCATTTAGCATATTTAATCATTCATCTGTGTCCTCACTCCAAACATAGATGGTTGTTACCAAATCTTTGGGGGCAAGTTTTTATTAGGTATTAGGAGTCTAAATCTCCAGAATATGTACCTGTATAATATCTGCAAAATAGAACTCTTAAAATTAGATATTTTGAGTGCTAGGTGAACTAATCTTAAATAAAGCAAGGATTGGTCAATGCCTATGCTTAATATTTCTGTGAAATACAAAAATAAGTTAAATACGAAGCAAGAGCTAACTGAAGCTTAGAGAAACAAATCTCTAAATAGTTAAATTGCTAATAATACCAAGACATATTTATAAACTTGTAATCAGAGGTTTAAAATATATATATTAACTTAGGGCTTTGGTGTGTATAATTAAGACTCCTGCTTTAAACAAAATATGCTTTAAACTTTGTATAGCGGCAGTAGAGGCTAAGAAACATAGAAACTACTCTACCTTTCCTTTTACACTCTGAATGGGATCCACAACCACTGCCACAGCTCTCTCCGACAAGGCTTCAAAGCTCTGCTGAGTGTTGATATCCACACCAGAAAGCCAACAGCCGAAGCCAGGGTGACTGTGATACCAACCAACAACCATCTCGGGCCTGAAACAAAGAGGGCATTCAGCTATTCTGAAGAGAACAAGTATTGCATTTTTGATATGAAAAGAAACAACACACTAACAGGGTATAAATTAAGAAAAGATGAAAAACACACAGGTGTGAAAAAGCACCATTAGGAACACTGAAATCATATACCATATTATCCAGAAAACATGGAAATGAGAAAGTGTGACAAAGCAGTGCTATCATTAAGAGATACACATTAGCAGTGGTAGATAAGGCTTTCAGTTTTTCACCTTGTTACCACACTTTCTCAGAGCCAGTTTTTACCCTTTCAGCATTCGAGTAAATATCTACTCTTTAACTCCTTAGCTCTGGGAGTTGGATTTTCCAAGCAGAGTACATTTTTAACAATGGACACCAGGATCCACTGTTGTGAAAGGATTAAATATCAATTAAACCAGCAGTAGAACTAGGAACTCAGTCAAAAACCAATTTGCACTCGTCTGCTCAGCTGCTGAGCCTTTTGCTAACATTAATTTTGAAGTTTTTTCCACAGTAAAAGAATTTGAGCAAAAGAATGATAACTACAGAGATTTAATCTGGGAGTAAAATCTAGATAAAATTTGAATAACTGCATTATACTTTTCCAGTCTTTAATGCATATGCCTACAAGTATAATAAAATATGAAAAGCTAATCTAGAAACTCTTAAATACATTAAGCAAACAAGCTCTTTCCAATATAAATGATTATATGGAGGGCCAAAGAGATAGTACAGTGGTTAAAGTGCTGCCTCACAAGCAGAAAACCCGGGTTCAATCCCTGGGACCACTTGTGGTCCCCAAAGCTCATCAGAATATAGATCGAAAATCAAGAAACTTAAAAAAAAAAAAAAAACTAGATGATAATTCTAAACCAAAAGATAATGAACAGAGGGAACTTAGCCCAAGCATATTAATAAGTGACAACCAAACATCTTAGTAAAAAATTGTGAGAAATTTTATTGAAATTTGGAAATAGATATGATATACATGTTGCAGAGCACTGATACTATTTTTCCCTGAGAAATATCCATAACTATCTATAATTTTGAAATATACTTTAAAAACATTTCCTATTTTCTGTATTAATAGTCATTTATATATTACTTACCTTCCTGTCTGCTTCAACATGTCCAACATTTTAGCTTGGAACACAGGATCAACAGCTTCCACACTGACACCCTAGTATAGGAAAATATGAATTTTTATAAGGAGAAAAGTCTTCACATTATAATGTAAAATGTCGGGGCTGGAGAGATAGCATGGAGGTAAGGCGTTTGCCTTTCATGCAAAAGGACGGTGGTTTGAATCCTGGCATCCCATATGGACCCCCGTGCATGCCAGGAGCGATTTCTAAACCTGGAGCTAGGAGTGAACCCTGAGCGCTGCCGGGTGTGTCCCAAAAACAAAAGACAAAATACGAACAAACAGAAAAAAAGTAAAATGTCAGTGTTTTCCCAACTCCTGAGGAGGATTAGAACCATCCATGAGGAGGAAGGAGGAAGTAGCCTTGGTACAATAGGGGATGGTTGAGTAATTTTTTTTTTTATGAAAAGGGAGGGAAGATCAGTGAACCTGGTAGCTTGTTAAGAAATGTACAGGAAGTTAGGTGCTTGCCATTCAAGCAATTGACCTTGCTTCAATCCTCAGCTATATATTTGATGATATCCTGAGCATTGCCAAGAGTAACTTCCCAGCCCAAAAAAGCTAGTCACTCAAACTATGAATATTATTGTAGAGAAGCAAATAATTTTATAGGTTCAGATACTCATACTTAATAGACATTTATATAATTCAGTCAAAAGTCATCTAAAAAATCAATAAAATTTCTAAAATTGTGACATATCAATCTGTTTTTTAATAAATTGAGATAATTTTCAGAACCTATTTAAGAGTTTATGGCCATGGCTAAGCCAAATAATTGAAATAGTATTTTTGTAGGGGGGCCTATACTGCCTTGATCTAGCAAGCATATGTATTTCCTAATGGCATCTTCAGTAGCTGATAAGTACTAACTCCCCCACCCTCAGCTCTAAAAATATTCAGCTATTATAAATTTTGCATTTAAGAAGGAAAGTTATTTACAAATTTCTCAGAGTTATTTTGCTAGTTTGTAGTTTGTTTGGGGTGGTGATTTGGGATGGAAGGAAATTTAGTGATTACATTAGAGCAATTTGATAGACTGAATAGAAAATACACTTGTGAATATATCTCAAATAAGCATTCACACATTTCAGACAAAACATTCTTCACTAGAGTAAATACGCACTTTTAAATGGTAGATCACTTTGCTACTTCAACTTAAAATGCTCTAGAAAACAAATAACCTAATTTTAAATATATTGTTTATCACTAGTATCTATTCTACCATAGTATGTCAGTAAAGAACATCAAAGAGTAAAGTCTTAAGATAACAATTCTTTAAATTCTGATTTTTACATGGCTCCTAAATACTGCATATTAGAAAATTATTCATCAGAAAAATATTTAGGTATTTTTCTAGGTAAATAGATGACAAGAATTTGTTTGCTATTTCTGAGTAGAATAGTTACTGTCTTGAACTATTTTATTGAATTCAAGTTTACATCTATCTATATATTTAATTCATTAAAAAAACTCCTAGAAATTGATTAATATTTTCTAAACAGAAGTAGATAACTTCAAGTCTATAAGGAATATATTTTTTCTATAAACAAATTACCATGCCTGCATAATAATGAAAATTTTCTAGTTTTTAACTAAAAAATTATCAATAAGAAAATGGGGTCATATTTCCAAATAGTGAATCTTTTTAAATAATCAAACAAGTACTTAATCACTTTATAGTTAATGACTAATAAATCCATTATTCCATATTAGTTAAAGCTGGTGATGGGGATTTTGGGTCATACCTGGTGAAACTCAGGCGTTACTCCTGGCTATGCACTCAGAAATTGCTCCTGGCTTGGGAGACCTTATGGGATGCCGAGAAATCAAACTTTGGTCTGTCCTGGGTCAGCTGCATACAAGGCCAATGCCCTACCACTGCACCATTGCTCCAGCACCATGACTTAATTGTTTTTAATACAGCATCTTTTATAATTATGTTTATAGTGATTTTTGCATCAGGAAGAGAAAACAAAATGATGAAAAATTTTGCACAGAAGAAAACAAAACATTTACTTCTATAGTACAATAATAAAAGTACTCACTGTTCCTGACTGTGGCATAGCAAACACATCAATCACTCTGACAGTATAATCATCAACAAATTCTCCAAGCATTAAACCCATAACTTCCATTGGAACTCCAGCACGACCATGTTTTAACATCTGTAAAGAAGAAAAGATGAGAATGTAGAGTAGAGTGTGAGAGGAGGAGGGAGGGAGGAAGGGAGAAAGAGATGGAGGAAGGGAGGGAGGAAGGAAGGGAGGGAGGGAGGAAGGAAGGAGGAAGGAAGGAAGGAAGGAAGGAAGGAAGGAAGGAAGGAAGGAAGGAAGGAAGGAAGGAAGGAAGGAAGGAAGGAAGGAAGGAGAGGGAGGGAGGGAGGGAGGGAGGGAGGGAGGGAGGGGAAGGGAGGGAGGGAGGGAGGGAGAGGAAGGGAGGGAGGGAGGGAGGGAGGGAGGAAGGGAGGGAGGCAAGAAGGGAGGGAGGGGGGAAGGAGGGAGGGAAGAAAGGTACAATTATTTAGGAAAACACCATTGATGTCTATAAAGTAATACCTTGTGTTTGAGAGGATTAAGCAAGAAATTCCAAAGTTCAAGATACAGTGAAAGATAACAGAATAGTAACTCTGCTCAGTACTTACTTTTAATAGAGCCAGGGAAGAGATATAAACTTGTTCTGCCGTGTCTACTGCAGGAGCATCTGTAGGTGGTCCCTAAAAACAAGCACATCAATTATTTAAAAACACAGTTTATAGTTAATACAGTTTTTCCCTACCTAAATGTTATTGCTTTAAAATAGTATGGTCAAAGCATGTCAAGTAGCTTTTTATTCAGTACAAATAAAAATAATCATAACAAGTTTAAAACAAACAGAAGACTAACAGAAAATAAATCACTTAATACTCAAGCAAGCATCCCATGTCCATACAGTAAATATTTCAGCAATGCTATAAATTAACTATAACATATACAATAATGATACAAGATTATAATAATTATATCCTTGGCTATAAAATCACCATAACATTTAGATACAATTCTGACTTTAATATGAATTTTAAAAAATAACAGACTATTAAAATTAATAGAAGAATAAGCAACTTTTCTGGGCTTCGTTTTCAGCTACAAGATAAGTAGATTAAGACTATGGAGCCTCTGCAAAGATCAGATGTAGAATGGAGACAGGGAAGGCAGAAGACTTCTAATCCCTTGGTGAAAGAACTGTGAACAACATATTCTGTACTTCAGCTGATCAAGTTGCTCCCCTCCCCCTATACAATAAAAATTTAACACAATTGGCCAGGTGTGAACACACTGATTGAGACAGGTGACTACCACAAAAATACATCCAAATCTTGACCACACCTTTTGAAAAAAGAAATTCTTTATCTGATTCACTAAAGATACACAGTTACAAAGTTGCTCAAGACAGAAAATCAGTCCTATAACCCTTTACCAATGCACATTTCCCTCCATCACCAATGTCCCCAGTTTCCCTCCTGCCCGCATCCTAGCCTTTCTGTAGCATTCTCTTCTTTCTCTCTCTGTCTCTCTCTCTGTCTATCTCTGTCTGTTTCTCTCTCTTCCTCTCTCCCCCCTCCTTTTTTTCTTTTAAACACTGTGGTTTGCAATATTGTTATTGAAGGGTTATCATGAATATCACGTTATTTCCTATCAGCACCCAGTTCTTGTTCATAGTGATCATTTTGACCACCACCTTTAAAACAAATACAGCTAACAAATGTAAAAGGGGCTAAGGAAGGTACCATATCCCTGGAAGTACTCTCCTCTTCATCAGGAACAAAAAAGAAAACCGAAACCCAAAACTCATTTGACTAAAACATTTCAAGAAGTCTTCTCGAAAGACTTTTTATTCTGCTGCAACTAGTATACAAGGAACAAACTTGGCTTTTACTAGTGGGCAGTTTGGGAACTAAAATAAGATATGATACAACTGCCAGGTTCCACTTTACCTAAAATTCCCTTTTCTTGGCAATAATTGTATTATAGAAAGTCCATTTGCTGTCTAAATGCTTAAGTCTCAATATTCTATCTCAGTTTCATGGGTTTACTTACAAAAATTAAATGTTTTACTCACTGCATTTCCCTCTTGCAATTATATGTGTATTTTTTCTTGATAACAAGCTAAATCCCATGATTTGGGGAAGTGGAGCTTGTTTAAAACTTCATAATATTTACTGGAAGCAGTAAGTATAAAAGTGTCTAAAATAACTTTTCTCTAAATACAAGACACAATAGGTTCTTTCCTTAGAGAGTTCAAAATAAATAAATAAATAAAAATCCTTCAAATTTTATGTTTATAAACAAATGCTAGGTAATAAAATTAGAACAAATCATGACATTAGTAACACAATAAATTTTACTGCATTTCTTTTTGGTTTTTTGGGCCACACCCGGCGGTGCTCAGGGGTTACTCCTGGTTGTCTGCTCAGAAATAGCTCCTGGCAGGCACGGGGGACCATATGGGACACCGGGATTTGAACCAAACACCTTTGGTCCTGGATCGGCTGCTTGCAAGGCAAACACCGCTGTGCTATCTTTCCGGGCCCTTTACTGCATTTCTTATAAACAGGAATAAATTTCTTTCAAAATAATAATTTGAATTTACATTTTAAGTGATTTGTGCCAAAACACTGCTTGAGGTCACCATAAAAATACTACATGATAAAAATATTTTAATTGTTTTCATCTTAAAAAGTTAAAATTTATTTCCAGATCAACTTAAAAATTACATATGGAGAAAGAAGTTAAAATCATAGTTGTTACCATAATATTTCTCAGCTTGTTAAGAAAGGATATAAAATATATCATAAAAATGTATTGTTGACATTCTAGAAATAATTTCTGCCATCACTATAGACAATATATATGTATATATATACATGTACATATAAAGCATATGTAGGCAGACTGCTGAGCACACAGTAAAAAACTGAGTATTGTTTGAAATAATAAATGGGGTAATTTGTAGTACTGAAAGTCAAACAGGAATAAAAATAAAAATTAAAGATAGATCCCCTAAGAACAGCAAGAAAAAAAAAGTCATATTTAAGAAAACCACTATCAGCAGGTATCACAATAAAAACTGTAAAACCAGAAGACAGCAGTAAGCTATATTCAAAGTGCTGGAAATATCTATCTTGTCACTAAGTTTCATTACATAATCACACTGATTTTATGCAAAACTATCATAGTTCTAAAAAATAAGCTGTAGATATACTAAAGTTTTTTGTGTGTGTGTGTGCCTGAACTGTGCTGGCTGTACTTAAAAAGGGTACAGACATCGTATGATGAAATATTGGAAGTGAACACATAGTTCTGAAAGAGCTATAGTTACTCAGACAAACAACAGTACAAGAAACTCAGTGGCATTTAAACTGGCCCTTAAGGAAAAAAATTAAGGAACTTCTATAAAAGAAAAGGCAGTATTTGGAAGTAGTAAAATATCTAAAAAGATGTAGAAAGAAAAGTAATAATAAGGACTCAGAATGAACTCTATATTTATGTGTTTTCAATTCAATTTAGACTTAGAGCTTTTAACAAGGTCAGAAACTTAAAATCTACGCTGTAGCCTCACAGTAATCTCAAAACAAAAATATTGGAAAGAAACAAGAGAAAGAAATAGAACCAAATCACCACACAAAGGCAGTTATCAAATTACAGGAGAGGGCGTAAGAAAGATAACAAAGACATGGAAAACAGCAATCAATCTTTACAAAAACTTCTTCCCTTTTCTTTCCCTTTTATTGCCATTGTCAAGGCTGTTCTTGCCTGAGAGTCATACTTCTTGGGGTGCCAAGCACTGCATCCAGTAGTGCTGTAGAGTGTACACTAATGTGGATGTTGTCAAAAACTGAACTTGTGGCCACATACCATGCAAACAAGATACTCTATCACTGACACACATTCCCAGTAATTTATGCAAAATATATAATTTAAGCTCAGCAATCAAAAGAAAATGGATCAGGAACAAAATTTGACCCTGTGAAGACACACATCTGAGCTTCATCGATAAAGTAGACTCAAAGTAAAAGGCTGGAAAACATTCATACATGTAAATGACAACCAAAAAAGGGGCAGAGACATATGAGACTGAAAAAGAAACAGGGCCAGGAACCAGGAGAAAACTGGAAAGACTGAAAAACATGCTTTGCATTGCAAGAGCTCCAGATTCAATTCCTTATAGCACATGGTTCCATGAGTAAAACCAGAGCATGCCTCAAGTAAAGAACAGGGAATAGCTCTTGAGAACAGCCAGGTGTGTGGCCCTTGCCTCCAAAAAGAAAAAATAATAATAAAAATAGGGGCAGGGGCTTGCCTTGTGTGTGGTGTAAGGGGTTTAGTACCTGGCAAACTGGATTGCCAGAAGTAATCCCTGAGTGCAGAGCCAGGAATAAGTGCTGATCACGTATAGGTGTAGTACAAAAACCAAAACCAAACAGCAAAAGATAAGGACAGACATTAGATAATAATGAGATCTACAGATAAAGGAACCATAAAGGAAATTTAACTCATTTACATATACCAAATGAAGGAATATAAAAATTTATTTATTTATTTATTTGTATTTATATACTTATTGTTTTGGCTTTAAGGACACACCTGGTTTATCACTCAAGGGACCATGTGGTGCTAGGGATCATGTGGTGTGGAAGTGGGCGGGCGGAGGAGTTGGAGGAAAAGGAGAGGAGGGTAACTAGTAGTGAGAAATGAACACTGATGAAGGGACGCGTGTTGGAACATTGTATGACAGAAAATCAACTAGCAACTTTTTAATTCTGTGTCTCACATAGTGATGTAAATTTAATAATAATAATTAAAAACATTTGCCTGAAAAATAAGTCATAAAAATGGAAATTATCAAGTATCTTTTTAAGCCAAATTGAAATAATGTCAACCATAAAAAAAAAAAAAGGCAGGGGGGTGGGAGAGTAAATCTCAGAGGCTAGACAACATTTTATTAAGTACAACGTCAATTTAAAATACAGCAGGTATGACACTGCTATGCATGTGGCTGACCTGGATTTTGGTGCCTGGCACCCCATATATTCCCCCAAACCTGTTGGGAGTGATCCTTAAATGTAGGGCCAAAATAAGCCCTGACACTGCTGGTTATGCCCGTCCCCCCCCCCAAAAAAAAAAGAAACAAAATCATACAATAAGAGTGAACCAAAACTAACAGAAAATAAGAGACACAACAAAAGTAGCACTGCAGTTTATAGCAACAGAGGTTACCAACACAAAAACAAGACAAGACACTATAAAAAGAACAAGGAGGGGTGGGAGAGTGTTCAAGGGTCTTTAGCACATAATTTCCTTACAAGAGACCTAAGTTTAATACCAGCACCACAAGTCTCTCCTGAACGCTGCAAGAAGTTACCCCTAAGCACTGAGCTAGGAGCAGCCCTTTACTTACCTCCTGGCCAAAAACACAGTTGCAAATCCTACCTTAGAGCCTATCATTAAAAGAATAATACAACTAAACTTTAAGAATGAATTAAAAAAAAAAAAGAATTCAAAAAAACAATATAAAAGGTGAAAATTAACCAAGAGCTGATTCTTTAAAAGAATAAAATAGAAAAACTGTTTAGCTGGACTTACTGAAAAAGAGAGACAACCTTTCTAATAGGAGCAAAATTGTAAAAGGAGAATTTTCAACAGGTATGTCAGAAATCAAAGAAAATACTACAACTTTATGTCATAAAGCTGGAAATCTAAAATAACTTATTATAATCCTATAACATGAATCCAGAGAAAATATTAAGCCTGAACAAAGTAATTAGACACAAGAAAATGTAAAACAATAAATAGTAAGTAATATGCTTCGGTCCCTCAAAAGCCCAATACCAAATTACTTCATAGTGGGCACCACCAATCCTATTATCCACCCTTTTCAAGTAGTTCCAAAAAATGAAATGAAAGAATTTTTTCCAAAACTAAAGGAGGGTGAGAGGAAGGGAGGGAGGGAGGAAATGAGGGAGGGAGGGAGGGAGGAAAATTCCTGACGAAGACACAACAAATCTCAACAAATTCATAGTGAATCAAATTTAGTGGTGTATTACAAGAATCATGCATCATGATCACCAAGTAGGACTTATTCTAGGGATTTAAGGATGGCTCAACATATTAAAATGTTATTAAAATACTAAAGTGTTCTATATGGTATTAAATGCCTACTAAAACATGTTGAAATTAATGTGATATATCATTATTATAAAAACTCAACATCTGTTGACTAAAAACTGACTAAAGTAAGAAGAAAACAAATCTCATATTAGATAGATAACAAATTTATAGCTAATACTATACAAAAATCTTTTCCCCTATGACTAAGAATGAGACAACAATGCCCATTTTCAGCACTATTATTTAAACTTATTTAATATTAAAGTATTAAATATAATATTTAATTTATTTAATACAGCACGGGAAGTATTAGCCACAGAAATCACAAAAGGAAAAAATATAAGACCAAACAGAAAAAAATAAAATTATTACTATTTGCAGGTAACATGATATCCTAAAGAACTCACTAAAAAACTCAGAAACATTGGGCTGGTGGCGCATCGGTAGGGCATTTGCATGCAGTTGACCTAGGATGGACTGCGGTTCGATCCCCTGGCATCCCATATGATTCCCTAAGCCAGGAGCGATTTCTGAGTGCATAGCAAGGAGTAACCCGTGATCATCGCCAGGTGTGCCCCAAAAGCCAAAAAAAAAAAAAAAAAGGCCCTCAGAAAACAAAAAACAATAAATACAGTAGGCGGCTACAAATAAACAAAATCAGCTAGGTATTTAAATACAAGCAGCAACCTAGAATAAAGAGGTCAAAAAGTATTACCATAAAATATGGGGTGATGGACTTCTACATCAAAAACTGTCAAAGTAAGCAGAAAGATATGCAGATATGACATTATAGTGTATGCTTATGAATTAGAAGATTTAACAGTGCTAAAAGAATTTTACAAGGGACCAGAGCAATAGTACATGGATTAAGGCATATGAATTGAATCTGGTCAGCCCTAATTCAATCCCAGAACCAAATGATCCCACGCTTTTCCTGGTATAGCCCTAAAGGATATCACATTGAATTGCTATGATACTCAGTATCAGCCTGATGATTTAGTGCTTGAGTGGTGAGAGGCAAAAATCATAAAATTCCTTATTCCTCCCCTCTAAGTTATCTTTCTGGCCCCAATTTCAACAGAGAATCTCTAAGATGTTTGGATTTGTTGTTGTTGTTGTTGTTGTTGTTGTTTTGGTTTTGTCCCATGCCAAGTGGTGTTTGGGGCATATTCCTGAATTTAAAAGAAGACTTACTCCTGGCAGTGCTTGCTGCCTTAGAGGAACATAAGGGGTACCAGGAACTGAACCTAGTTTGGCCACATGCAAGGAAAAAGCCTCACTAGCTGTACATCTCTATAGTCCCTAGTAAAATGTTATATTCACATTTTTAATGTTTGAAGGCTAACAAAGATATTACTAAATATATAACTCAGAATATGTTTCTAGTTATTCTTCTTGAAGAAGTTCTTGTGTGATGAATCCAAGACCTCACAAATTCAAAACAAACCTGTAAAAATGGAAAAAAACACTACATACAAATATCTGTTAAAATCATCAAGTCTAGTTAAAAATAAATTTATTAATTCTAAATAATATCAATGATCAGGACCCCAAACTATATATATTTAAGAAAGTTAGAAGGGGCTATGGATAGATGATAAATATATAACATTCTCTTAAGGAGGCTAAAATCATTAATCTGTTTTAAGTGTGGACTTTGTAAATTGTAATAGATAAAGACTGAACAATCTTTTGAGCAACTTTATTATTTTTCCGAGCCCTAACCATGCAAGAGACATTAATCTCAAATCATGCATACATTATATTCTATCTGCCTTTTGTAAGGAGGAACAGGTAAGGATTATCCTACCTGATGATCGTTTGAGCAACTATAAAATAATAAAAATCCATACCCACTTTAAAATAAACCAGTGAAGAAGAAACCCAAAGGTAAGACGTGATAAAAAAAACTAAGGAATCACTGAATAACATAAATTAAGATCAAATTTATTGATAATAAAAGTATTAATTCCTTTATTGAAGTCTCAAAATGGCTTTTAAATAAAAATTTGTGTATATACCTTTTACAAATAATAGTCAGCAAAATGATTAGCATGATTTTGTCAGTCTTAGCTATTTCTTTTTGTAGAAGAAGCCATAGTGCCCATTGTCTACTGTCTTTCTTGAATGATATATGGTACTTATTACATGAACAGATTTTCCGTATTAAATCATCTTAGTAGTACTGGAATAAATTATTCAAATATTATTTACTTTTTTCTTTAAGGATTTGTTTTTCTGTTAGTAAGTGAAATTGGTGTAGCGTTTTCTTTTTTTAGTTAAACTCGTCAGATTTTTACATTTTTATGCTAGATTTATAACATAGGAAAATTTTATAATTTCCCTTTTTGTTATAAAACATTTATATGTACTAAACCACTTATATCTCAAAAATCTGGACGAATTCATTGGCAAAACATTTGGCACTGAAGCAATTTATGGAGGTTAACTGTTAAAAACTTTTCAGTGAAAACCTCATATTGATGATCTCCACTGACACCAAAAATAACAGAAAAATTCAACATTGTTTTATGCTAAAATATGTAACAAACTTGGAAAAGTTTCCTAAGCATAATATATTTTAAAAGTTCACTGGGAATATCATGCTCACTGGTAAAATACGAAGTATTTCCTCTATGGTGATTCAAGATAAGGATGTTACTTTTTCACCACTTCAATTCAACAAAGTACAGCAAGTTATAGTCAGAAGAATTTAAAAAATTAAAAGCATCTAAATTATAAAAGGAAGAAAAATATCTTACTAAGGTTTTGTTTTTCTCTATGTAAAACCAAAACAAACAAACAAAAAAACCAACCTGAAAATTCCACATATACATGGAACACTTTTAAAACTAAATCGCAAAATAGCAGGTTACCAAAGTCAACACAAAAAAACCCTTTGCATTTCTAGTTAACAAGAAATATCATAGATAAAACAATCTAAAAAAAAGAACAAAACTGATACTTCTTAGTTCAGAACTTATTAAAAATATAATCCAAATTGTGCATTAATGACACAAAGACAGAGAGATTAACTGAATAGAATAGGAAGCTCAGTGATAAACCATCAGATATAAAGACAAATTATTTAAAAAAAAATGTTGAACTATACCCCAGTGATGCTTGAGGAACCATACATGGTCCTGAGGTTGAAATGCGGTTGCCACATACTAGGTATTAACCATATCACTTTTAACAAAGCTGTCAAAACTCAATAAGAAAAAGAGTATCTTTTCAACAATTGGTGCTGTGACCAGCATGTGCAAGAATGAAGTTGAACCTTTGCCTAACACAATATAAAAATTAACCCAAATAGACCATGAAGCCATGAACAAACTCTTAGATTAAGCTGTAGGATAAAATCCCCAAAACACTAAATATGGCTGATTTCTTAAATATACACACCTAAGACACAGGGAGCAACAGAAAAATACATATTATAACCTCTGATAATTAAAACAACCTGATATATAGGCCAAATACAGAAATTCATAATTGCCCAAAAGAAGATAATGGCCAGTCAAAAAGTACATGATTGCACATATTCTTGCTGTTCTGACTTTGTGATAATCAAGACAGGCTAAATATTAGCTATAAGACCATACATGTGTCCCTAGAGCTAGTTCTTTACTTACTTAGGTCTAGTCTTAGAAATGATGGTAGTTAAAAAGAAAAGTATATGAAATGAGGGGCCAGAGAAATAATACAGTGGGTAATGCACTTGTCTTGCATGTGTTGTTGTTCAGCTACTTTAAAGGTCCCTCAAGCCCCACCAGGAGTGAGTCCTAAGCTGAGACCCAGCTTACCTGAGGATGCAGGTATGGTAGAAAAGGTACATGGAATAATGTAGATTTATTAACGTTTTGGGAAATGCAAATCAAAACTAATGTATAATATATAAAGGTGTAGAAGATATAAAGTATAATATATCACTGTATACCCATTAGAACTACAACTATCAAAAAAACCCACAAGTCAGTGAAAAAAAAAAAAACCAACAACAACAATAAATAAAATCAGGTGGATTTAAGGGCTGGAATGCATTCCTCATGTTTACATGGTACAGAGTTCAATCTCTGGCATAACATATACATCTCCAAAGATCACACTGCTGGTTCTAGGAAGCACGGCATCAGACCCACGCACTGAACCTTCAGGTCAGCACAGTTGGGGAGAGTATTCCTAGGAGTATTTGGAACACCCCTTGACCCATTTCACAGAGAAAAAAAAAGTAGTCGGTGAGAACATGTATAATAAAATCACTATGAAGAAAATAGGACAATTTCCAAAAAAAAAAAAAAAAATGAATGATTTAGTAACTCTGGGTAACTACTCATAGGTATAATTTGTCCCAGGTATTTATCCAAATGAATACAGGCTATTGAAAAGTATTTATATACCAATCTTAATTTATAGTAAGATTATTCACAATAGTAAAAATGAGATACCCAAATGTAGATAGAATAAATGTGGCCTTAAGGGAGAAATTTTGTAATATACAACATGGATGAACCCTGAGGATATTAAATTAAATAAAAAAATGCCAATTACAGAAAAACAAATATTGCTATAATTCCACTTACACAAAACACTTAAAGCTTTTTTTCTGGTGGGGCCACACCTGGTGACACTCAGGGGTTACTCTTGGCTATTCACTCAGAAATTGCTCCTGGCTTGGGGGACCGTATGGGATACCAGGGGGTCGAACCATTGTCCGTCTGAGTCAGCTGCATGCAAGGCGAACACCTTACCACTTATACCACCGCTCCAGCCCCAAAACAATTAAAGCTTATTGATAGGCATAGTTTCAGGGGGGAAAAATAGCTTCCTATCTAATCTGGATGAAGATATTCCCTGTACAAATTCAAGTGAATAATTATAACAATGTAACACTGGCAACATAATCTAAAATTACTGAATATGAAAAAATTAACAAGAAAAAATTCTAAGAAAATAGCGGCCACACTTACAACAAAAAGTCAATACACAAATTAAAATACTAAAACCTTACTGGAAACATGGACAAAGAATACTTTAAAAACTAATTATATAAGCACATAAAATAAACATAAAAAATTTCCACCCTCATTGTTTGACCTCTGTTAATTAAGAAATGCCAATTAATACAGTAGATGTTGCCGTTTTTCTATCAAGTAACTTTTATAATGCCCAATTTTGGAGTAAACAAAATAAAAAGAGAAACTCAGCATTGTTGGGAATGTGAAATGGTATGATCTTAGAAAAACAACTCAGCGATATCTATCAATAGCTTCACAACTTTCTATACTTTTTAAGCCTACTTTTGCACTGTTAAAAATTAAATGAAAGAGTTTTTTTCATGAACCAGCAAGTTAACAATAGAGGCTTTTTAATACAAAAGCCTAAAAAACAAATAATAACTAATAATTAAAGAACACTACTGAAAGCCCCTTTTCTCTGATATCTCTGATGTTAGTTACGTTAACCTGTCATATTACCTAAAGTTCAAAGACTGCTACCTTGCTTCAGTGTTGAATATTCTTTAACTTTTAAACATTTGAATGATTCTTCTAATTAAAAAAAAAAAAAAGGCTATGATAAAGGAGCACAGAGACTGGAGCTACAAGGAGCGATTTCAGATCTTTCTCCCTTTCTGGAGGATATGTTAACAACAGAACATAAGTTACCCCACATACCACAAATATGCAAAATAATAGCCTTAAATAATCACCAGCAAAAAAGCATTTTAGAGAAGTTAAGAATACAAGGAAGGGCCAACAGTACTGCAGGTAGTGCATTTGCTTTGCATGTAGCAGACCTGGGTACTATCCCTGATACACCACAAATGATCTCCAAGTACAGAGCCAGGATAAGTTCTGAACACTGCTGTGTGTAGCCCCAAAACAAAACAAGAATACAAAGACATTTTTTACTGTATTGCTTTAACTATTATGTTAACTATCTCATTTTATAAATCAGAGCTGAAAGATGAGAAAGTGATTTAAGATCGCTCTATGAAAGGTAACTTGGATAAAACTTGAGAAATATGTAAGGCCAAATTCTTCAAGCTCTGCAAACCTAAAGCTTGGCACCTGTCCTGCATACTAGTCCAAAGATCAGCAATTATAGCCAACACTGTATAGTAATGATTTTCACCTTTTACACCTGTAAGCCTGCCCACAGACCAGTGGTTAGAGACTTTTGACTTAAGGTATGAAACAGCCATTTTCAGGGCCAGAGTGATAAAATAGCAGGGAGGGTGCTTGCCTTGCACACAGCTGACCCAGGTTTGATATCTAACATCCCATGAAGTCCACTAAGCCCACCTGGAACTCAGTGATTCCTAAGCTCAGAGCCATGAGTAAACCTCAGCATCGCTGGTTGGGGCACAAAAACAAAACAGAAACTTGCAGTAATTTTCAATGAATGAAAAGTTGCCAAGTCCTAACTTATCACTTACATAAATAAACTAATCACATAATTAGTGATGCATTAGCATCACCTGAAAAATGTGTCACAAACAAAACATTCTTCCTTACTGGGGGAGTTGGAAGTATGGATGAGGGCACCATGAGATTGAATCTGGTTATTCCTGCAAAGCATGCATGCATTGTACACCAAATTACATGCCTTACAAATGCAATACTAAATTGTAATACTGAAATGCAAAATTCAGATTGAACCAGAAATTCTAAGGACAGAGCCCAGAAATCTTGGTTCCACCCCACCCAAAACTCTCTAACATTTCTGACTCCTATTAAATTTGAGAACTAATGAATAAAGCTATGAGAAACCAAACTGGGGTTCAATACTATTCAAATGATCTAAAGAAGTGCTTTAAATAAGGAGTTCCTTGTAAGTGAAAGTATTAAAACAAAATGATAAAGATGTTATATATGGTGGCAGTTTAAAGTCAAATAATATTTTTAGATTCTGTCCTAATTTAACTACACTATCATTAATCATATTGCCTCCCAAGGTATAATCACACATAAGCTCTACAAAAACCAAAATCACTGCTTCTTTCTCTACAAATCAGCACGCCCATCTTGTAATTCTATTTTAAGATGCAAATGAAGGGCCGGAGGTAGGGCATTTGCCTTGCACTCGGATGACCCAGGACAGACCTGGGTTTGATCCCTGGTGTCCTATATGGTCCACCAAGCCAGGAGCGATTTCTGAGCGCATAGCCAGGAGTAACCTCTGAGCATCACTAGGTGTGGCCCAACCCCTCCCCCAAAGATACAAATGAAAATGTCAATGAAAATGATGTTAACTTTCTCCTTCAGTCTTTGTAGTAAATCTATCACCAAATTTTAGCAATTCTTACTCTATTCAGGCAATATTCTGCTATGTGAGATATTTTTCAAATACTCAGTTCTGGAAAAAGTTAAGAAAATACTACCCTTCGATCCCCGGCATCTCCACCAAAAAACAAAAGAAAAAAAAAAGAGAAAAAAAAAAAAAGAAAAAGAAAATTCTACCCACAGAATTCCACAGTCAAATTCTAAAAATCACTCCCCACACCGTATTTCCAACCCCAGGTTAGCAGGTCTGAAGCAGTCGCTGCACGAAATAATCCAAACCAGGAGAAGGGTAAAATGTATAGTCTGGCAATCTTCTACGATCCACGTATCTACGTCGTATGGAGAGAGAGTTGCCTGCCAGAACTGTCATTGTTATTGAGTACAGAAACTAGGAGGAGTAAGAACAAATAGCTCAGGCTATGCTGAGCCAGTCCTACTGGGTTATACTGCACATCTACCCTACTCTCCAAATGTGTTATACTTGAGAATATCAGAAATTCTAAGTAAATCCTTCAGTGGAAAAATACTTTTTGTGTAATCTAAAATTTTCTGAATTAGCCCATGGGTTAATTTTTTTCTCTCAGGAAAAAAAAAAAACTAGTTTCTTTTCAAGTCCTGAAAAAATACCCTTTTATAAAAGGCAAAGATCATTTTCAGGCTTCAAGTAATTATTTAAGTAGTTATATATGCCCAGCATCTTTGCTGATGGTTAAAAGAGAACGTGAAGAAGAGCCGATATAGGGGCCAGAGCAATAGCACAGCGGACCCAAGTTTGATCCCCGGCAGCCCATATAGACTCTCCCAATCCTACCAGGAGTAAATTCTAGAGCAGAGTCTGGAATAACCTCCTGAATGCAGTATGCCCACCCCCACAAAGAAGAACCAATACAGTATTAAAACCAGTCAAAATAAACACTAGTAGGAGAGTGATTATGTCAAATGGTAGAGAACATATCTAGCATATGTAAAGCCTGAGTTTCTATTTCCAACACCTCCAGCCCTTTGAGCACCAATAGGTCAACAAACATCAGGTCTAAGCATCTAACTGCCCATTGGTAGGCATGCACTGCCAGTTAAGTATCACCAGGTGTGACTCCTCTAAAAATCCAGATACTGGCAAAGTATTCTAAAAACAACTAAAATGCCATTTCTGACTTTTAGCAATGTAGATGTATTCATTCCACTACAACATACCACCTCATTTTCAAGATCCAAATTTATTTTCAGTGTGTCGGCTTAGTTCCCTTATACTGCTAACAATTTTTTTGTTTTTGTTTTTGTTTTTGGGCCACACCTGGCGGTGCTCAGGGGTGACTCCTGGCTGTCTGATCAGAAATAGCTCCTGGGGCTGGGCAGTGGCGCTAGAGGTAAGATGCCTGTCTTGCCTGCGCTAGCCTAGGACGGACCACGGTTCGATCCCCAGGCGTCCCATATGGTCCCCCAAGCCAGGAGCGACTTCTGAGCACATGGCCAGGAGTAACCCCTGAGCGTCACTGGGTGTGGCCCAAAAAGCAAAAAAAAAAAGAAAAGAAATAGCTCCTGGCAGGCACCGGGGACCATATGGGACACTGGGATTCGAACCAACCACCTTTGGTCCTGGATCGGCTGCTTGCAAGGCAAACGCCACTGTGCTATCTCTCCGGGACCCTACTGTTAACAATTTTAGAATCCTCTGCCACCTGTAACCATTTTCTACTAAACAAGGTAAGAATAAGACTTGATGTGTTATTTTCGTTTTGTTTTTGGGCCACACCCATTGGAGCTGAGGGTTCAACCTTGAGGGAATTGAGTCTGGGTCAGTCATATGTAAGACAAATGCCCTACCAGTTATACTATCACTCTGGCCCCAGACTTGGTGTGTTCTTGAAGTCCTAAAGGATAATCACTAAGAAGAATCAAAGTAAAATCTCCCCCTAAGTTTTATAAAACCTAGATGGATCCCATGATTTGCAGAGCAAAACATACTACAAGCTTTACAACTTATATTTTACTGTAAGAAATGTAAGAAAAGACTTTGGAGTTTAAATCAGAGCACACAAATGGCAGAAAAAATGTAACATGGAAAAAAAGAGTTCTCTAACTTAATTGAAAAATAAATAAAATCATGTGGATTGTAGGAATGGTGTAGCAAGAAACGAGCTTGCTTTACTGAGTTCAAGCACTGGCACTGCTTAATGTCTCCAGAGCACTCTCCAGAGTGTTCCTTAAGAATAAAGACAAGAGTAAGCCCTGAATACTACCAAAGTGGTTCCTGCCTTCCCATAACATACCAAAAAATAAAACAGAATTGTGATGCAATATAAATGAAAATATCTAGGATACCTAAAAGTATAAAATTACTTTAGTGTACCTGAATGTACTTTAAAAAACTAAATAAATGTAAATAATAAAAATAGGATACCAATTCACTATAGAAGAAATGGTCTTAAATATGAAGAATTTTCAAGACATTTCAGATATTCAGAGGAGCCTGGATAAATAAAGATACTTAGGGTATTGTTCTGATTCAAGTATTAAATAAAAAGTTAAGAAAATTAAATCCAAATTAAGTTATTCAGGAAGGAGAAATAAAGTAGAATGGTTAGAGTTAGGAAATACTAATGAATACGAACAGTTACAAAGTACCAGAATTGCTACCTAATAGACATAATGATAACTTTACTTCTCATCTATACAAAGTTTCCACATCCCTTTAACTACTCTAACTGAAGTCTCTTGCATACATCTGTGACTTTAGTAAGAAATAAAGTATTTCATATTTCACAAGTAGCAACTGTACTGTCTGTTTTAAGTTAGATATAACCTTATGTTAGACTATGATTACATTCAACAAAAGTAGAATAATTATATAACAAACTATACATGCCCCATTTGTATGATGAAAGATCCTTAATAAATACTCAGAACTTGCATTATTTGGTATTGCTTGCATTACCTTTGATTTAGTGATGAATACATTTAAAGTTTAAGGTTTAAATTTAAGGTTTAAAATGCTAAACTGCATGTTGGTCAAACAAAGGTGGAAAATTATAAATCAATAAAAAAAAACCTGGGGCCAGAGACATAACATGGAGGTAAGGCATTTGCCTTGCATGCAGAAGGGCTGTGGTTCAAATCCCGGCATCCCATATGGACCCTGAGTCTGCCAGGAGCAATTTCTGGGTGTAGAGCCAGGAGGAACCCCTGAACACTGCCGGGTATGAACCAAAAACCAAAATAAACAAACAAAAATAAAAATAAAAAATAGAAAATAAAAAATCTAGGTTAAAATACTTGACTTTTTAAATTAGCTATGGATATTACTATTAGAAATTAAGTAATGGAGAGAATCTTTGTTTTCTAACACCCATCCAACAGTATAGTTCTAAAATTATTAGTGTACATAGTGTATGAACTATTTAAAATAACTACTGACCTTGGATTTTACTAAAATAAACAAGTATAAAATAAGTTTTAAGAGAATGAACATGATCTTTCAAGGTTCTTTCATAAAATAACTAATAATACCAGTATAAAGTTGTCAAAAACAAAAAATATATAAAGTATAAAATATCTCAATGCTCTACATCTTTATATTACAATTACCAATTTTACAGTTAAATTTGCATATTTTATAAAAAATTTAAAGCTAATGTGCATATACACTTGACATAAGCTAAGTATTTAAAATGATTCCTTTTCCTACTCAATACAATACAATACAATACAATACAATACAATACAATACAATACAATACAATACAATATCCCTAAGGCCAAAATATTTGAAATCACTTAAGTTTGATTCTTCAAAATAATTTCATTTTACAATATGTATTTGTGATTCATACTTTTAAACTAAGTATGGAAAGAATGGCATGGGAAACAGGCAAGAACATCTACCCAACCAGTGACATAAAACCTATTCTGGACTACACTAAAGTACTAACTATACCACTGTGCAATAAATTTAGATCTGCCACATTTAGTAAGACAAATGATCATTTTGGTATATAAATTTTAAATATGTTTAAACTATAAGAGTTGTTTTTTTCCCTCCATTTATAAGGTTAAAATCTAAACCAGCATAAAAAACTGTGACTTTTACCTGGGCAGCCCTTGTTGACTAAGTGTTAAAAAAAATTTTTTTAAAGGCATTTGCCATTATAACAGGATAAAAACTAACGCCTCAAAGTGTTACTTACCTATTCAGGCCTTTTAACAAATTTATTAACACTATTAGTTATATTCTTCCACCTTTCTCTTAGTGTGAACTGGTATCAATTATTTAATCAACTTTATTGTTATTAAAGTACCTGCTGATTAAATATGAACTAAACTGTCCCTTAAAATATATAATAAATCACTGACTACAGTATTTCAAAAACCTAAAATAAGAACTTTTCTTAAGAAACAACAATAATACTTCCAATTTTGTGTGAGAAAGAAGTTGCCCTGCAACTAAAAATATCACATAGGTTTTAATTTTATAATAAAGGGATTTAAAGTTGTATTTAAAGCTGCATTATAAATTTTAAAATATATTAAAATATGTATTCCAACAGCAAATATAAACTATTAACAAAGGTAACTTAATTTTTAAAACATACAAAATCTCAACTAGCTGACAGTAAATTATTTCTACTTTATAGTATTCAACATAACCCTCGACTTCTGTCAAAAATTTTTTTCAACCTGATGAAATGACTATCTTCAGTTTCTACAATTGAAAACGCTTTTTAAAAACTTTAACACAAAACAAAATAAGCCAATTCAAACACGTACAAATAACTATCACTATACTGTTTATCTCTTACCCAGCAAGGTAAGAAACAACCTTTTAATACTTTAATTTTGTGAGTATTAAACACTAGTGTGAAAAACAAGCTGCATGTAAACTATTTCTACTGCCTGAGCTTCAATGACTAGCTGAGGCAACCTGTTATAGGAGGTGTTAATTGGCAATAGGAGTACAAGTCAGAAGCATGTTCCCCATCGTCCTAACCCAGCAAGGCTAGGTCATTAAAGTGGAAATGAATTCTTTCATGTCGACTTAACCCTTTCAATGCACAATTTCAGCTGTTTTCCCTCAATTAATTTAAAAAACTTGTTACTTTTTAGAGTTAAAAAAAAAAAGTCTATTTCACCCCCCTTAAAGGTCCCTTGGCTGACAGCTCCAACAACTATATTATTCAGAAGAGAGGAACAGAGCAAATTAATTGCAATGCAATATTGCAACTCTCCCCACTGAAAAACATATAAACTAATTGTATTTGCTTATTTTAACACTGAAAAGAAGATACAGACTATAGTGTTTAGAAATAGCTTGGAACCATTTAGTCACACAGAGTTTTGATTTACATTTCTCTAAGCATACAATGACAACGTAATCATCTTAACCATGAGATAGAATTCCTTTTAATTCCTACATGAACATATGAATTTCCAGTACAAAAAATTTCAAACATATATGAGCTAAACACCTTTCTAATTATGTTTTATTATTCTGATAAGGTGCACAGTCACAGCATATCCTAATGACTGGTTGCCAAAAAGCCAAAATTCCTTTTATGGCATGATCTCAGAGGTTTCCAGATGGCACATTAATTCTTTGAAAAAAAAAAAAAAAAAGACAAAAAGAAAAATAAGAATGGAAATGTCAAAATAATGATGCACTGCTTTTGAAATGCATGTTTATAAATACTAATATTCTCATATTTTAAGCATTATAGACATTTACAATAAAGGCAATTACATAAAGTATTCTATTTGATGCATTTTTCAAATACTTTCGATAATAAAAACATTATCAGAGTAAGAACTAAATATTAGAAAACCTATAACATCTAATACAATTTACTGTGTGATAAAAATATACTAATATAACAAATCATTCTTTTACCCATTGTTAAAATAGTTGGGCTCTTTAAGTAATTATAACCAACCACTATGAGCCTACTAATCAACAACATGGTTATTCAGTCTTTTTTTTTGGGGGGGGGCCACACCCAGTGACACTCAGGGGTTACTCCTGGCTATGAGCTCAGAAATCACTCCTGGCTTGGGGGACCATACAGGATGCCTGGGGATTGAACCGATCTATCCTAGATCAGCCACTTGCAAGGCAAAAGCCCTACCGCTGCGCCACTGCTCCAGCCCCTGGTTATTCAGTCGTTAGATCAATGTATTCCACAGTGGGTAATACTGCCCTTCTTGGGAAAGATGCTTAGGATGCAAACATGGAGGGGGGGAGCAACTTTGTTCACTTAAAAGAAAGTAGATCTTCATGGGGGTGGTGAATTTTTTTTCAAAAGTCAAATCAAAAGAAGTCTCTGGTTTAGATAATCATGGACAATAGAATAGTTTGAGGATATCAGACAACAATATATGCATATATATATGTTCATGCATATCATTAAATACTCCTTTCTCTATCATCCATTTCCTTTTAAGCCTTCCAATTATTTAACAAACCAAAATTATCTGAAGCTTCTGCTTCTCTGAAAACTGACTAAAAAATGTCAGGGATAAAAACAAGGTCTGTTGAGCAATATAGCAAACCTAACAGACTGCCCAGTAGCCAATATTTTGAGTATAGAAAGTTCAATATGGAACAGCACTGTTGCAAAGCTAACATAATAGTAGGGATGGGGGTAGATAATACCATTACCTTGCAACATGGGAGATTGGGGTTCAAACCCTGCATCACATATGGTCACCTAAGCCCTGCCAAGATGCCAGGAGGGATTACTGAGCACAGAACTAGAATAAGCCTTGAGCACTCAAGTGTGGCCCAAAACCAAACACCACCCCCACATAAAACCCCCAAACATAAAAACTGATGGCCTCCAACATAAGTCCAGCTGTGATATTTCTCTTTTAAGATCACTCTTAATATTCACTTTGAAACAATTTCCATCAAATTAAAAGTCAATGTATGTGTGCATATGAAATATAATAACTGTATTAATCACTTCAGAGGTCTTTGAAATCAGCCAACAGACTGTTGCCACATCACAGTCCCCAAAACAGTAAGAAAGGTGGTTAAAGAAGCATTATTGGGCTGGATGATAGTTCAATTGACTGGATCATATGCTTTGCAAGCAGAAGACCCAAGTTCAATTCATGTCATCTTCTGGTCCCTTAAGCATCACCAGAAGTGATTTCCAAGCAGCAAACCTCCCTGAGCAATAGTGGGTGTGGCCCCAAACCATAAACAATTAAATACAGTTTTTTGTTTTGGTTTGTTTTTTTGGGTTTTGGCTCACGCCCGGCAGCGTTCTGGGTCACTCCTGGCTTTATGCTCAGAAATCGCTCCTGGCAAGCACGGGGACAATATGGACTGCTGGGATTCGAATCACTGTCTATCCTGGATTGGCTGCTTGCAAGGCAAATACCCTACCACTGTGCTCTCTGGCCCACAATTAAATACAGTTTTAAAGTACAGTCAAATTTTCAAAAGTGAAATGATAACAACAATGTTAAGGAGTTGGAAAATACGCTATCCTTTATCATTGAAAGTAGGATCCTAAAATTAAGCAGAACATTTTGAATTCTCTGAATAAAACACGAGCAATCAGAAATGTTCCTCAACAATTCTCTTTAAAAATTGTTTTTTGTCTCTAGCAGCACTTTTTCTTAGACTATTCAATAACAATATTATTTATTTAAGTTAGAAAGCTTGTAAAATAGTCTCAAACAGAATATCTAAGAAGCATTAGGCCACCTTACTATTAATACTATGTACAGTCTTATACATAATGTTACACATACAAAGATATAGACTGTTTTATTTTACTTAACCCAGAACGAGATGTAATATATACTGTGTATTGCATATACAAAGGTAGAGAGGTCCATCTTAAAAGGTTAACAAAATTTATTCTATGAGGTTTTATAAGAAGTGCAAGAAAAATTGCTAACGTTAATATTGTATGGCTACTGGGGCCGGGCGGTGGCGCTAGAGGTAAGGTGCCTGCCTTGCCAGCGCTAGCCTTGGACGGACCGCGGTTCGATCCCCCGGTGTCCCATATGGTCCCCCAAGCCAGGAGCGACTTCTGAGCGCATAGCCAGGAGTAACCCCTGAGCATCACTGGGTGTGGCCCAAAAACCAAAAAAAAAAAAAAAAAAATATTGTATGGCTAGAGAATAGCATAGGGGTTAAGGAACCTGCTTTCCACATGACCGATTGTTTGATCCTATTACTACATATATGAGTATGTATTATATATGTATATATATATATATTTATATATATACCTCAGGGATCGGAGTGACAGTATAACAGTGCCTTGTACCAATTGACATGGATTCTATCCCTGCATCCCAGGGATCTGGGAGTGATCCCTGGGCACAGAGCCAGGAGTTAGCCCTGAGCAAACATGGGTATGCCCCCAAATGACACACACATGCATCACTCACTCACACCACCCTACCCTACACCCACACCCATCTTGACCACCAATACCACAAAACCAAAACCTAGTACTGTCAGGTCTGTTCATGTGCCACCCCCAAATCCCAAATAAATGCATAACATAAAAGAAAATAAATAAAAGTATAAAAATAGAAGCATGTACAAGTCAGAGTAACCAATCTGATCACTTCTGCAAAGAATTAAAAAACTTGTAATTTTCAAACAAAAAATTTTAATTAAAGCATTCCAGGAAAGAAACATAAAAACAACTTCATCCTATACATTTTCATTCAACACTTTTTAACCATGGGTTCACATTCTTAAATAGTCAAATATGAATCAATATTGCTTCAATTTTAATAGGTGCGCTTTAGAGGATGAGTCTTTTCAAAAAAGTGATCTATAAAAATAAAAGTTTTAACCATACATGATGAAGCAGAAGTCTTCCATATACCACAAAAGCACAGAGGGGAGAGTAAATGATCATGCAAGGAGTCTATAGTTAATCCCATGACAGTATACTTCAGGTGTGGAGAAAACCTGAACCTCCTAGGCCAAGGGAATTCCCTCTATAATATCACCAATGGTTACTGTGCCTATCCAGGGGGAAAAAGAAGAAAAAAAAGGCACAAAATAATCATTTTATCCACATATATATTTATTGATTCATTTTTTTTACTTATTTTGGTGTAGATATTGAAGTTGATAAGTCCAATTTTATTTATTTATTTATTTATTTATTTATTTATTTATTTGGTTTTTCGGCCACACCCGTTTGATGCTCAGGGGTTACTCCTGGCTAAGCGCTCAGAAATTGCCCTTGGCTTGGGAGACCATATGGGACGCCAGGGGATGGAACCACGGTCCTTCCTTGGCTAGCGCTTGCAATGCAGACACCTTACCTCTAGCGCCACCTCACAGGCCCCCCAATTTTATTTTATTTTATTTTATCTTTCTCTTTCTTTTTGCACTCCGGCATGGTTTGATTTCAGGACTATTGTGTAGTGCTTGTCTTTAATGCTGTAGTGCTCACTGGATATTTAATTTGATATTTCTTTCTGTATTGTTGTGGTGTTTCAATTACCTTTTTCATGTCCTCTCTCAAACTCCGCCCATTTTCATCTTATTTGATTTTTCTTTTATTTTATTTATTGATTTATTTTTTTACCCCATTCTATTGCTTTTCTTTCCTTCAAACAAAACCACATAACTCGAATTACCTAGCTCCGCTCTCAAATAAGAGGGGGAAACAAGGGAGGGTACCAGGACCAAACAGATATATGATCACTAATAGTAAGCTAGACAAAGAGGGGACCACCTACTCTAGCGGCCCGGGGGTGATAGTGGGGGATATGGGTTGCAGGAAGGGAACAGGGAAGGGGGGAGGACAAATTTGGTGATGGGTATTCCCCTGATTCAATGTTAATATGTACCTAAAATACTACTGTGAAAGATATGTAAGCCAATATGATCAAAATAAAAATTTAAAAAAATAAGATAAAATAGGGCCCAGAGAGATAACACAGCGGCGTTTGCCTTGCAAGCAGCCGATCCAGAACCAAAGGTGGTTGATTCGAATCCTGGCATCCCATATGGTCCCCCATGCCTGCCAGGAGCTATTTCTGAGCAGAGAGCCAGGAGTAACCCCTGAGCATCGCCGGGTGTGGCCCCCCCCCAAAATAAATTAAATAAAATAAAAGTTTTAATCTATACCTTGCTTCTATAAAAAATAATCAGCACTTGGAAAAGTTAATTTGGTATTTTCTAACAAACTCTAATCGAAATATACAGTTTTAAGACATATAGCATACTGAATCTGGTTTCTACAATTTGTACGAATGCTATGTTTGACTCAATCCTGAAAACAAGTGCTATTTGTTTTCACTAAACTACAGTTCCCAATAAAATATTCTTTTTATTAAATAATATTATAAATTTGATTATCTGACACCCAAGGAATAGTACTACTAGAAAACAGTTCAAGATCGGCTGTTTGGATCAAAGAAGTTGAAGATTAACTGTTTGTTACAGTGAGCACTAGAACCACTAACATGCCATGAAAGTCAGGCTTTGAGGTGCTAAAGAATGCTAACTAATAAACCTGCGTGCCTTGAAGTATCTTGCATTATACTTTTCAAACATTAATTATCACATCTAGTGAAACAGGAAGACCAATAAAAAGAGTATCAATCAGAAAAGAGAGAATCCCTAAGAATGGGTAACTGTGGGTCTAAGTATGAGAATACACACACACAGAGAGAGAGGAGAGAGAGGAGAGAGAGAGAGAGAGAGAGAGAGAGAGAGAGAGAGAGAGAGAGAGAGAGAGAGAGAGAGAGAGAGAGAGAGAGAGAGAGCTGTGAGTCTAAGTAGGAGAACACATAAACCACAAACACACACACAGAGAAAAGACTTGGGAAATTTGTGCACCATACATATATACTTGGTATATAATAAAATGTGTGCATCATACGTATATACTAAGTATATAATAGATCAATTTAATCTTAAATTTAGTGTTAAAAGCATATGGAAGGTAATGTGCAAGTAAAAAATCCAAGGTTTGAAATGCAATAAAAACAGATATTGGGCCAGAGAGATAGTGTGGAGAAGAACGGTGGTTCGAATCCCGGCATCCCATATGGTCCCCCGTGCCTGTCAGGAACGATTTCTGAGCATAGAGCCAGGAGTAATCCCTGAGCACTCCTGGGTGTGACCCCCCCCCAAAAAAAAAAAAAAAAAAAAAAGCAAAAAACAAAAAACAAAAAAACAGATATTGAAACCTGTAGCTTTAAAAGGTGGGAGTGAGCCCTGGGCTCCATAACCAGCATTGCATGTTTTCTGAAGCATTGAAGCCTCCTAAGCATGCTTAGGCCTGGTCCCCTAATGTAATAACAATGAAACTTATTTTGAAAAAAATGTCTTCCAGGAGCAAAAAAAAAAAAAAAAAAAAGACAAATAAGCCAAATAGTCCTTAACCAACTTATTCCTCAGTATCGTCTGAAGTACTTTAAAATAACTAACTTGGACTTACTCTCAAAAAATCCCCATTTAAATTATTATAAGATAAAGACTTTTTATTTCTTTCCCTTTATTTTGGGAATGGGGTGTGTGGGAGGGCTGGTTTGGGTCACAACCACCAGACCTCAGGATTTACTTCGCTCTGTGCCGGGTCAGCTAAGTACAAGGCAAAATGCCTGTTACACTGTATTATTTCTCAGTCCTCTGTTTTTTGTTTTTCCAGCATTACAAGTAACTAAAATCTAGTATCTCTCTCTTTTCTATATTTTGGGGGGTGACGATGGAAAATGGGAGGAGAGTCACACTCAACAGTGATCAAGGGCAATGCCTGGAGTAGTATAAACTGGGCAAATACTGTATAGAATTAAGTGCAAAGCAAACACCATAATTACATCTGTATTACCTCTTCCTAAAGCCTAGTTCATTACAATAATTAGATTGCAACACCACATTGATTCATGGAACTGTTAAAATTTTGTTTTAAAATAAATGGCTTGCATTGAAGATATAATATAGGAGCTATAGTGTTTGCATTGCAAGTGGCAGCCCAATGCCCAGCACTGCATATGGTCACCTGAGCACCACCAGGAATAACCCCTAGATACTGCAGGATATGGTCCCAAAATGAAAATAAATGAATTTTAAATGTTAGCTGTGTATGATTTAGATATATAAAGTATATCTAAAGTATATACATATATACTTTACATATATGTACTTTATATATCTAAATTGTGCAAAATTTACAAATGGAGGGTCCGTAGCAAATAGAAGAGTGGATAGTGTGTTTCTTTGCATTGGCTGACCTGAATTTGGTCCCAGTATTCTATGTCTTTCTAACCTCTGAGATCACAGTAAGTAAATTCTGAGCACTGATTGATGTGGCCCTCCCCAAAAATTTATAAGTGAAAAAAGTTGAAGAATCCCTGAAAGTACAGTCAAGTTTAGGAACCCCACCCATAAACTTATAAAATTTATAAAACATCACTGCAAAGTTAATGTAATGATTCAAGTTGACTAGGTACAAAGAGCTGATTGAGGAATTTCAGAGATTCTAGGGCTAAGTGCCAATGATTTATCACAAGGCTTTATTATAATTTAAGATCATTGAAATACAGGTTTTTATACATGTCAAGTCGGGAAAGATTAATCAGGTTTGGACACTTCCTATATGGTAATTACTACTATCCACGAAACTTTTATGGTTCTTCTCTAAGACACCTAGTAGAACTAAACTTACTGGCCTCTTATGTTAAATATGAACATGTAACTTGCTTTACACAATGAAATTAAGCAGCACCAATGCTGTGATGTGTGATGCCAGGGAATCAAACCCAGGTGAGTTATGTGTCAGGTAAGTACCCTATACCACTCTAGTTCTCTGGCCCCAGTCAATAATTAAGAGCCAAAGCTCATTAATGTTTTATATTAGTTTAAATTCCAGGGATAGCAGAATATTCCAGAAAAGCAGAGTATGATCCATAATAAATATATTTTGAATAAAAAATCAAGTTTTGTGATTTTTAATACATTAAGTTGTTGTCTTTCTTTAAGACATTAAGATTTATGTGCTGATCCTCAAAGACAAAGCATTTGGGGAAGAGTAGAAAAGAAAAGTCTAAGGAAAGTAGGGTAGCAATTTATCAAGCAAACAATGGCAATACAGAGCACTTATTTAAAAAGAATACCTTAGATGAAATCATGAGTAAATAAAACAGAATAAGGGGCATTTGAATTCCAAGTAATGCAGTATGTCTAATTTAAGATGAGATGACTGGAGGAGGAATAAAATTGAAAAATTAAAAAACAAATTAAGGATCAAAATCAAGACAGGATAACAACTCAGAGATAAATTGATACACATAATAGTCATCAATTTTCTTTTACCATCAGCATAAATAAGTGACAGAGTAGATATCTCCAGGGATTAAGGCACTTGCCTTGCATGCAACCACTCTCAATTTAATCCCATCACTACATGGTTCACCATGAGCACTGTCAGGAAGAAACCTCGGGCAGACTCAAGAAACAGCCCTCAACAGCCCTCAAACACCACCAGATAAGACTTCTCACCAGTAACAACAGCCCATAACATTTTAGGAAACATGTAACACTTTAGGAAACTCCCAGTTGACTCTGATCATCATATCCTTTCAGGTAAGATGGCATTTCCTACCTATCTCATTATAATCATTATATAGCCAGAGAAACATGGAAGCTGCAGATTGAACCCAGGGCCTTGAGCATGCTAGGCATGTGCTCTACCACTTAGCTATCTCCCTGGCTATTAAATCTTTCATCATGCAGTGAAGATTATTTGAAATGTAATGAACTATTTTTAAACAAGTAACCCCTCCCCCCCAAAAAAATCTACATGCTTCCATGTTTTAAAAGAAATTCTGGCATTTCTGATGGTAGAAACCTAGTAAAGGAAATTTAAAATAAAGAAGAAATAGATTATATAAAGGACTAATAAGTAAATAATGTAAAAAAGGGAAAAGGAAAAACATCTGAAATTTTTGGAAAGCAGATTCTACAGAATAATTCTTTTGTGGGAGAAATAGGAAAGTACTTCGTAAGATTTGACTTGGGCAGTAAATAGCAAATTAATCAAGATAGGATATAGTTAAGGCAATATGCCAAACCTCCAGAACCTGATGCTTTCACCAGTATCCTATATGGCTCTGATAATGATAAACAGTGACAAAGATTTGTCTCATTTAACTAAGTTTGTTTGTACTTTTATTTGGAATAATCTGAGATCTCCTTTCTTATTATATAGTCCAAAGTCAATACAATGTAACTATCACATTATATGTATTATTTGTGACTAAAACTTAATTTGCTACTACAGCTTTTAATGTTAAGGGAGTTGCATAAATTTTTTGGCTTTGGATTGCTTTGTGTAAGAAATATTATACTGTACTACAATCTGGGGGCTCGAGGGACAAAGTAAACGTACATGTTAAAATAAATTAAAAAATAAAAATAGTTAGATTTGCTGTAAGAAGAATACAGTAATCAGTATTCAAATCTTTCACTCAAAATTAAAGATATGAATGTATTTAAATTAAAGATTGAATTAATTTAATTAATTATAGTCTTAGTGGTTCCTCATTTCCAATTAGGGAACTACCTGCTAGTTTTCATGTAACAGAGAAATATACATGTTAAATATAAATTTTAGATATATATATATATATATCTTAGTTTATATAACCCAAGTATATTTGTGACATACTTGTGTATTTTTAAAAAAGCTATGTTGCTTATTAAAAGTTCAAATGTAATTTGGACAGCAAGTATTTTTGTTTGTCAAATCTGTTTATATTCTAGATCTCTTTTCTATTTTATTTGTTCTACAAAACATGAGCCAGCAAAAACTATCTACCGCATTTTCCGGAATATAAGACGACTTTTGGAAAAAAAAAAAAAAAGTCAACCGAAAATCGGGGGTCGTCTTATACGCCGAGTATATCCCGAAAAATGTTTCAATATGCCGCTAAACGAAAACTGTCTAAATATTGCCACAAAACAAATTTTCCAACTCGATCCTGTACCAATCACTGCAAGGCTGCTCTGACCGCCTCTCTAACTCAGCCAATCCAAGCAGGCTTTTTATGCATGCAAATTAGACAATGTTCTGGACCCGAATCTACACTGTAAAAAGCCTGCTCAGATTGGCCAGAGTCAGAGAGGAAGTCTATTACAGTATAACCTTTGAACCTTTGCTTGTTGTGATTGGCTCACTGTGGTACATACAGTTGCAGCATAGGAACTTTCTGTCTGATACAGCGAATATAGGCCTAAACCTATGTTTTAACTGCAAAATTAGGGGCTTGTCTTATATGCAAATACGGTAGGTCAACAAGTTTTTCCAAATCTGTTACTACTTCTGGGGGCCAAAAGTAGCTTGGGGCCAGAAGTAGCTCAACTGGTCAGAGTGCGTGTTTTGTATGCTGAATTCCATTCTTAGGACCCCAAGGATTGGCAGGAGTGAGCCCCACGTACTGACCCAAGAGACGCACCCCTAACCAATCAATAGTTTTAAAAATTCGGTTCCATAATAGATGTAAATTTTTAAATAAGTAAATATGCTTTTAAGATAAAAGTACCTTTGCCAAATGGCCAATCACTTTTCCTCTAATAAAAAAAAGCACAAACTAAATTTATATCTTAGCAAAAACACGTAAGATTTTTATTCTTGTTGGAAATCAGCATCAACTTGGAAATTTCTTCTCTCCAAATGCTAAAACAATCTTCCTTTAACCAACAAGTTTGTCTTTTAGTTTAGGCAAGGAAAATAATTCCACTTGAAATATACTATGCACATGGTCCTGCTTGTATCTCTAACCTTACTCACTAGTCTAGTTGACAATGAACTCCAACCTGAGCAACACTCTGTCCTGTACCAGATGCTCTCTGCTACATACTCTCATAAATCCCATTAAATAAAACCCTTTAAAAAGGGCTGGTATTCTTTTGTCTAAAACTTCACACAGGAACAGGATCAATGTTCCACTTACTGTTGCTCCATGAGATATTAATGAAATGTGACACATAAAAAGAATAATATAAAGTATCTTCCACTAGAAAAAAATTTTCTGAGCACACATACACAAAAGATATTCTATCTCTTTATAAATAAATGCATTTTAGTCTGTATTGAAGCTCACTATCTCACTCACAAACATGCCAAGGAAGCAGGCATTCTGATGCTTGTGTGAGCCAAGTATACATGAAGATGCCAAAGGCAATCCTTTGCTTGTGTAGTCTCCAATAAGGACTTACATATTCCCTCTCAGCAAGATATACATATCCAAAGGGCAAGATAAATGAGAGGCTCCAGAAAAACACTAGAATTCTCTGTGCATACTCCAAAATCAAGACTCAAAGTAAATAGGCAACACACTGGACATAACAGATATTCATTTACAGAGCAGATCATTCTGAGCTCTAAGGTAGAAAGTTGCCTTTCTGGGAAAGAGAGGCCAATAAAGCAAGAATGTGAGCAGGTGAGAGAAAAGAAAGGCAAGTGTTAACTACCCACTAAGTAAACAATGAATAAAATCAATTTTTCTAACCATTAATTTTTGCTTCTTTTAAAACGTGTAAAAATACCTGATACAAAAAGATCTAATTAATAATACTATAATTCACTACCCAGCTATGAACTAAAGCAAGTGGGAAACACCTATGTTCTCCTAATTGCCTACATCCTCTTGCATGTAGCCATTATTCCAAATTTGGTCATCATGCATTTCTTTATACTTTTAACATAGACACAGGGAAAAAAATATATTCAGCAAGATTTAAAGTTACATTTAAAACAGTAAAAATGCTTTACTTTTCCACTTCTTCATTTTTTATTATAAATTAATCATTTTGATTATGTGAAGAATTCACTTTCAGCACTATACAAAAGTCTTTCAAGCAAAGTTATGTATGTGTTCTCACAATAGTGGATAATCTGCTGTTTACAATAGCTGGTATTACAGAAAACAGCAAACTATGGTCTGTGGGCTAGCCAGATGGCCATTCTGTTAAATAAAGTTTTACTAGAACAGAACTAGGCCCATTATAATAGCAGATCACTAATGGCTATTTCAGCAACTACAATGGCAGAGAGAAATCTAGTATTTTAAGGAAGACGATTAGCCTAAAATACTTGCTATCTGGCCCTTTAAAAGTCTGACCTCTCTTATTAACAATGCTGTTCTGAAAGTCCTGGTATTCATGTGGGAGCCTTTCTCTCAGGAATATAATTAAGAACATATCTGCTAGCTTGTAGGTAGGGAAATTTTATCATTACTAATTTGTACAAAAATGTTTTCCAAGGTGGTTGAACACTACCACTGACTTAAAACATATTCAGAACATCTGTATTCATTTTACTGTTCGTTATCTTTTGCCCATTTGAAAATAGATGTCTCCCATCCTACTGATTTGTATAAGCTAAATATTTATTTGTTACAATGCTGTCCATTATGAAGTGGTAGGCTTCTTACATTTCTTCATGTCTTAGTTGCGCTGAAAAACAAGAATGACTAACAATAACCTAGCTTTATACATTTACATACTTTATAAAGTATATAGTTATAAAGCTTACATATTTAAGTATATATTAAATATATATTAAAGATATATTTAAAGTACATATTAAAGATATAAAAACAAACTGGGGCCAGAGGGCAGAGAATAGAGTACTTACTTGCATTCAGCCAACCCAGGTTTAATCCCCAATACTACAAATGGTTACCTGAGTCCTGTCAGGGACTGATCCCTGACAGTTGAATATGAACAACCCATCCCAAAACAATAAAAAATAACCAATAAGTGACCACATAAAATTCACCATAACAGACATTTAATAAAAAGCTATCAGGTCTGTAAAGAAGAAAACATGAAGTACAGCAATATAAAGCAATCAAACAAAACCAATCAATAACTGATGTATGGAATCCAAGGACTAGTATAGGAGGTAAGGCCTGTTTTGCATGTAACTGGCTCCAGTTTCATCTTTGGTTTCCTGAGCACTGCCAAAGTTCACTTTTGAGCACAAATGTGACACCCCCCCAACAAAATTAAAAAGCTGATGTGAATATGAAAATTAGCAGACAAGAACCATTAAACTGTTATTGTAATTGCAAAAAAGTCAAATGGAGACACAATGATCCATATTTAACTTCTTGAAATTTAAACTACAATATATTAGCACCAGTAAGATGAACAAAACAGTTGGGTTGGAGAGATAGCACAGCGCTAGGGTATTTGCCTTACAGGCAGCCGACCCAGGACAAACCTGGATTCAACTCCTGGCATCCATATGGTCCCCCAGCCTGCCAGGAGCAATTTCTAAGCACAAAGCCAGGAGTAACCCCTGAGCCCCCCACCCCACCTCCAAGAAAGAAAGAAAGAAGGAAGGAAGGAAGGAAGGAAGGAAGGAAGGAAGGAAGGAAGGAAGGAAGGAAGGAGGAGGAAGGAGGAAGGAAGAAGGAAGGAAAGGAAGGAAGGAAGGAAAGGAGGAAGGAAGGAAGGAAGGAAGGAAGGAAGGAAGGAAGGAAGGAAGGAAGGAAGGAAGGAAGGAAGGAAGGAAGGAAGGAAGGAAGGGAAGGAAGGAAGGAAGGAAGGAAGGAAGGAAGGAAAGGAAGGAGAAGGAAGGAAGAAAGAAGGAAGGAAGAAAGAAAGAAAGAAAGAAAGAAAGAAAGAAAGAAAGAAAGAAAGAAAGAAAGAAAGAAAGAAAGAAAGAAAGAAAGAAAGAAAGAAGAAAGAAAAAAGAAAGAAAGAAAGAAGAAAGAAAGAAAGAAAAAGAAAAAGGTAGCTTTGGGGCCAGAGTGATAGTATTGTAGGGAAGGTACTTGTCTTGCATGCAGCTCACCTGAATTTGAGTCCTGACACTGGAATGGTCCATACAACACCAGGAGTAACCCCAGTGCTTAGAGCTAGGAGTAAGACCTGATCACTGCCTGGTATGACCAAAACTACTGTCCCAAGCACCACCCCCCTCCAGCACCAAAAAGGGAAGATACCTACCAAAAAAAAAGACTAGTCTTTCAAGCACAAACTATAGAGAGTAATATAGACTTATTTAAAGTAAAGAATAATAAGAATAGTAACTATTTAGATAAATATTTTTTCTTATATGAAAAATATGGTGATGTCTCAAAACTTAATAGAATTAACATGTGTTTGATGACTTCATTCTTACATTCTCCATTTTCCATATGTATTACCCAATACGTGAACACAGCTTAAGAGAAATATTTGTAGGGGGGCCGGAGAGATAGCATGGAGGTACGGTGCTTGCCTTGCATGTAGAAGGTCAGTGGTTCGAGTTCTGGCATCCCATATGGTCCCCTGAGCCTGCCAGGAGCAATTTCTGAGCATAGAGCCAGGAGTAACCCCCTGAGCACTACCGGGTGTAACCCAAAAACCAAAAATGAAAAAAAAAAAAAAAGAGAGAGAGAGAGAAATATTTGTAGACAATATTCATGAAATGAATGAAAGAATAATACAAATAAAAGCTTAATCTAAAAGGTGGCTTTTAAAAACAAATGTGAAAAATACTAAGTAAACAAATCATACAAAAACTACATTAAAGATAAGAGCAAAATGTTTCAAGAAAAAAACAAGATCAGACTAGATTGAAAACAAATAATAAAAACAAGCAAGATCTTAATATATACTGTCTATGAAATAGGTGCTTCTGATAGAGTAGATAGGGACTCAAATAACATTTTTTTTAAAAAAATACCACATTAATGCTAACAAAGAACACTAAAGTTATATATTAATACCAAATGTCAGAGCAAAGCAAATTACAAAAGATAAAGTCATTATCATCTACCCTGATAGAAGACCAAATTATGATTATTTTAATAGATACAGAAAAAAAATGACAAAATTCAACATCCATTACTAAAAAAAATCATGAATATTAAAACTGTCCACCAAGCACTGTTTTACCATTCTGGAAAAAATGTAACTCTCTATATTCATCACCTTAATTTTTTTCCAATAAAAACTCTTTTGCTTCACTAATAAATGAAAGAATAATACAAATAAAAGCTTACCAAACATTAAAAAATAAAATACTGGGGGACCAGGGCTATAGCACCGAAGGTAGGGTGTTTGCCTTGCACATGGCCGGTGCAGGTTCAACCTCTACCATCCCATATTGTCCCCTGAGCTGCTAGGAGTGATTTTTTGAGAACAGAGCCAGGAGTAACACCTGAGTGCTACCAGATGTGGCTCCCAAACCAAAACCAAACAAAAACAGAGACAAGCAAACAAAAAAATACTGGGTCAGTGAGGGACTAAGGTGCTTTCCTGGTATACTACCAGCCCAATCCACAGCACCACCTGGTCATTTGAGTATTGCTGGGAGCTGTCTCCAATCCCACAAGGTGTGCCCTCAACCACAAAATTAAATATCTAATACTCTCCATATCAATACATATATAAACAAGCAAAATAAGTTAGAGTGGTAGGGACAAAGAATGATGACACTCATTTGTGGAATATATATAAAAAAGTAGTATGGTAATAATACCCAAAGACAACAGAGATGAGGACCAATTAAGACTGGTCCATGTTAGGATACTTATCACAGAGAGTGGAAGAGTGCATACAGTAGGGCACAGAAGGGACCATTATGACAATAATTGGAAATGATCCCTCCAGACAAGAACTAGGTACAGAAAGGAGATGAAGTAATATGCATAAACTCCTTCAATAACAATATTGCAAACAAACCAGAGTCTAAAAGGAAAATAAAAGATGAGAAAGAGAGAAGAAAAAGGTCTACCTCAGAGGCAGGCAGTAGAGGAGAGGAAGCTAAGAGAAACTGGGGACATTGGTGGTGGAGAATGTGCACTGGTGAAGGGATGGTGTTGGACATTATTTAACTGAAACTCAATCTGAACAACTCTGTAGCTCTGTCTCAGGGTGGTTCAAAATAATTTAAAAAAATTAAATACTGGAGGCCAGAGAGATAGATAGCACAGCAGTAGGGCGTTTGCCCTGCACTCTGCTGACCTGGTATGGACCCAGATTTGAATCCCAGCATCCCATGTGGTCTCCCAAGCCTACCAGGAGCAATTTCTGATCTAGGAGTAAACCATGAGCACTGCTGGGTGTGCCCCGCCCCCAAAATTAAATACTTAGATATAAATGACAAACCATAAAATTTCTGTATATTGAAGAATACAAAAATTACTGGGGGGAAAAAAAAGACAATATATATACTGCACTCCTGGATCAAGATTCAGTATAATCAATGTGAAGGTATATACCCTCAACCAAAACCCCAAAATCTAAATTTTATAAGCCAGAAATAAAATTTTTATTTATGAAAACAGTTATGCTTGGTTGCAAAATATATATGAAGATGCAATGAACTTCTAGAATGGTCAAAATTATGCTGTTAAACAGAACAGCTCAATGGCTAAAAACACTGTCTCAACACTTATTTATAAAGATAGTATCGAAGACAGTGGTGTTTTGGCTTAAAAAGATTTAAAAAATGGAATAAAATAGAGATTACAAAACTATAGTAATATAAACACAGACAACTGATTTCCAACAAATTTCAAAGTGAAAAAGAAGAGAAAAATATATTCCACAAGTGGTGTAATAACTGAACATACACACACAAATTGTTTTAAACATTAAACATGGTCATATCTTAAGCAAAGTCATAAAATTAACACAAAATAGACTGTAGACCTAAAAGTAAAATGTTAAACTCTAAAATTTTGAGAATATGTGAGAATATCTTTGTAACATGGAATTTTTTTAAATACTATGGTATATATTTCGACAGTTTTTTGTAAAAGGGACTTAAAAATAAACAATCCTGAAAAAGTATATATAATTCATGGACTGGGATAATGTATCTACAAAGCACATACTGTATTTTCCATCATATAAGATGACTTTTTTTTTTTTTGGTTTTTGAGCCACACCCATTTGATGCTCAGGGGTTACTCCTGGCTATGCACTCAGAAATCACTCCTGGCTTGGGGGGACCATATGGGATGCCAGGGGATCGAACCTCGGTCCATCCTATGCTAGCACTTGCAAGGCAGACACCTTACCTCTAGCGCCACCTTCTCGGCCCCATAACTTTTTTTTTTTTTTTTTGGTTTTTTCGAACCGCGGTCCATCCTATGCTAGCACTTGCAAGGCAGACACCTTACCTCTAGCACCACCTTCCCGACCCCATAAGATGACTTTTTTTTTTTTTTTTTGGTTTTTGGGCCACACCCTGCAATGCTCAGGGGTTACTCCTGGCTGTCTGCTCAGAAATAGCTCCTGGCAGGCACAGGGGACCATATGGGACACCGGGATTCGAACCAACCACCTTAGGTCCTGGATCGGCTGCTTTCAAGGCAAACGCCACTGAGCTATCTCTCCGGGCCCATAAGATGACTTTTTAACCCACGAAAAACTTCTTAAAAAGTCTGGGGTCGGCCCAGAGAGAGCACAGCGGTGTTTGCCTTGCAAGCAGCCGATCCAGGCGCTATTTCTGAGCAGACAGCCAGGAGTAACCCCTGAGTACCGCCGGGTGTGGCCCAAAAACCAAAAAAAAAAAAAAAAAAAAGTCTGGGGTCGTCTTACTCCAGCTTCAGGGACAAGTGATCTGCCCCCCTTATTACAACTGCATCCCATCCAGCTGCCAGGCGTCATCACTCAGTCCTCTGCTTGTCCTGATTCATTTTTCAGGGCACACAGAGGAGCTGAGTTACCCAGTGCTGCATCCCATTCAGCCACTCGGTATGCGGCTTTCAGGTGCTCAGTCCTCTGACCAGCTTTTATGGGACACAGAGGAGGCCCTCTATCTCCCTCTAACTGTCCTATTAGTCACTGCACCCCAGCCAGCTGCTCTTGGAGGAGCCCCCTCTCCCTGCTCTCAATGTAGATCACAATTAAAAAATCACAGGCACTCACTACAAATGACAAATGTAAAATGATTGCTGACACTGCAAAGTCTAGCTTTATGAAACATATACTGTTAACCTTTGAGGATCCTACTCTTTTTTCTCTTACGTTTTTTAATTTCCATTTGGTGTACATTAAAAGAGAGGTCATCTTATACTACAAATATAGCCCAAACCCTATATTTTAACAGGAAAAGTAGGGGGCCATTTTATATGCCCAGTCATCTTATATGCCAGAAAATATAGTACTCCAGGAAATATATCTAGAATACATACAGAAATTACAAAACTAATAAAGTAGTCCAATGAAAACTAAGCAACTTACTTCAGTAAACATTTCTAGAAAATGACATATACAAACAACATAGTCAACAACACTAAAATCATGAGACCTAAAAAACCAATCTTAAAAATGTACCTGTCAAGATGGCAGGCTGGGAGGGAAAGAAAAGAATCTGGAAGAGGGAAAGGCAAATCAAGTTCAATCCAGGCTTCCCATATGGTCCTTTGAGTATGCCAGAAGTAATTTCAGACTGCAGAGCCAGGATTAACTTCTGAGCAAGGCTGGATGTGACCCCTCCCCACAAAAAAAAAAAGGTACCTAGAATTCCTGGAATTAATGGCTAAAAAAGTTGCTGGAGAGATTGGTTCTGGAACATTGTATGTCTAAAGTTATGAATAACTTTGTAAATCATATATATATATGTATATATATATATCATCATCATATCACAAAAGCCGGATACCACATTCTTCTCCAATATACATGGAAAATTCTCCAAGATTGATTATACACTGGCCACAAAACATACCTCCATAAAAATAAATGATATCAACTATCGTCTCAGACTACAGAAGAAAAATGTCCACACAACAGCAAGCAGGGGAGAGGCAGGAGGGAGGAAAATGGGAACATTGGTGACAGAAAATGTTCACTGGTGAAGGGATGGGGTAAGACATTGTATGACTGAACTTACTCATGACAACTTTTTAACTGTGTATCTCATGGCGAGTCAGTTAAGACATTTGTTTTATTAAAAACATTTAAAAATAGGGGCCAGAGAGATAGCATGGAGGTAGGGCATTTGCCTTACATGCAGAAGGACAGTGATTCAAATCCCGGCATCCCATATGGTCCCCCAAGCCTTCCAGGAGCAATTTCTGAGCTTAGAGCCAAGAGTAACTCCTGAGCACTGCCGATGTGACCCAAAAACAAAAACAAAGCAAAACAAAACAAAACAAAAACATTTAAAAATAGGCAGCTTTTGGAGGTGCTCAGGTAAAGGGATAGAATCCAAGACAAAGAGCCAGTTGCACAGTTGCTCAGCCCTGTTCCATTCAGTGGCCATATGCTCCTCCTAGTCAAGGAATACCAGCATAGGACATAGAAAACACCACACTACAACTTCAAGAATGGGGAAACAATGCAGGCCTCAACCATAATTAGAGAACCAAACTCTTTGATTCCAAAACCTAACTTTTTGGTTAGGCTAACCATCTAACTGTCTAATTAGCCTTTCAGATAAGGACTTTAGAAAAGAAATATGGAGGATGTTCATAGAACTTAAAGAAACCATGGAACGAACTGGCCGTAACACAATTAAGAATCAAGAGGATATGAGACTATAAATAAGAAAACTTCAGGGCCGGGTAGGTGGCGCTGGAGGTAAGGTGTCTGCCTTGCAAGCGCTAGCCAAGGAAGGACCGCGGTTCGATCCCCTGGCGTCCCATATGGTCCCCCCAAGCCAGGGGTGATTTCTGAGCACATAGCCAGGAGTAACCCCTGAGCATCAAACGGGTGTGGCCCAAAAACAAAAAAAAAAAAAAAAAGAAAACTTCAAACTGAAATAACAGGGCTGAAAAACTTGATAGACGAAATGAAAACCTCACTACAAAGCCGATTCAATAGAGTAACAGCAGCTGAAGACAGAATCAGTGAGCCTGAAGATGAAATGCATAACAACTCCACACAACAGAAGAGGTTGGAAAAGAGCCTCAATCAAACAATGGGAAAAGTCTTCAAAGAATGAGAACAGAAACAACATAAGAATCATTGTAGTCTCAAAGACACAGGAAGAAAAACCTCCATTAAGTATCAACAATCAAGGACATCATAGCAGAGAAATTCCCAGAACAAAAGAGTACATACAACCAAATCCTACATGTCTGAAGAGTACCAGCCAAAAGAGATCCAAAGAAAGCACCCCAAGAAACATCCTAGTCACAATAACAAACCCCACAGATAGGGATGAAATACTGAAAGCAGCAAAATCAAAAAGGGAAATTACATTCAAAGGAGGATCCCTAATATTACAGCAGATTTGTCACACACAAAAAAAAATCCTCAAGACCATAAGGCAGTGGTGGATATAGAGACAAAACTCAATGAATTTAATGCATTGCCAAGACTAATTCACCCAGCCAGACTTAACAGTCAGGTTTGAAGGAAAGATACATCACTCAATATATAAACAACAGCCTAGAAACTCTACAGACTTAAAACCAGCCTTAAAAGACAAACTAAAAGGTCTATTTTTAAGACAAGACAGATCACAAGACACACCAAACTCGCAAAAAATAAAAATAAAAAAAGGCATTAAATCCCACGACAATCATCTCTCTCGGCATCAATGGACATAATGCACCAGTTAAGTGACACAAAGTGGCAAAATGGATCAAAAAGCTGAATCCAACATTTTGCTGCCTACAAGAAACATATCTGAAACATCCCAACAAACACAGACTCAAATTCAAAGGTCGGAGGACAATCATTCAAGTAAACAACTACTTAAGGAGGCTGGAGTGGCCATCCTAATATCAGATAACAAAGACTTCAGATTTAAAAAAAAGTTGAAAAGAGATGGATATTTCTTATTATCAACGTATATGCACAACATTCCTATTCTCTTTCTGCTATTGTGCATCATGTACTACTAACACACTATGAAAACACTATTACTGAACAAAATCATCTGCACAGGAAGTCCTAGGAGCCACATGAATCAAAAAATGACTACTTAAATCGAGCAATTCCTTTAAATTCAGAATCTGGTAAAAAAAAAAAAAAATCCCCTCCCAGAGCAATAGACAGCAGTAGGGCATCTGCCTTGCACATGGCCATCCTGGGTTCGATCCTTGGCATCCCATATGGTCCCCCAAGCCTGCCAGGAGTAACTCCTGAGCACCTTCAGGTATGGCCCAACACCCCGAAAAAAACCCACCCACACTCAAATACTGATAAAGGCACAGATATTTTAGAATCAAAAAAAGACTACATCTGCAGCTGAATATACTAAAATAAAATCATTTTCCTTTTTGAAATAAAACTGATACTAAAGCATTGTTACTATGAGGATTACCCCAAACAAATACAAACACCTAGATAGTGCTTGAAACACAAATGCTACTATTTATCACTTTTAATGGCAATATTTTAATACTTGTTACTGGTATATTTTCTTAAACCAATAATTTTAATATTAGTATTAATATATCTTGAATGAATGCAGTAAATTTAGACAGGAAATACTTTAATTGATTTTAACCTGTGGTATTTAGATTAAAAATAATAATAAGGGGCTGGAGCAGTGGTGCAAGCCATAAGGCATCTGCCTTGCATGCACTAGTCTAGGACAGAGTGCGGTTCAATCCCCCAGCATCCCATATGATCCCCAAGCCAGGAGCGATTTCTGAGCGCACAGCCAGGAGTAACCTCTGAGCGTCACCAGGTGTGGCCAAAAAAAACCTAACTAAATAACTAACTAAATAAATAGGATACGTGTTTTATCTGGGCACATATTGCCAAGCACTTGTAGTACAGGTCCCCCCAACCCCTTGAAATGTGTACTTTCCCACTTTTAGGCTGGCTTGTGTACTAGAGTTCTCCCTGCCTCTGGAGAAGCCCGTGTGGTCTCTTTTAAACACAATACCTGTTACTCTTTCTTATCCTTTCCCTCGCCTTCCTCAGTACCTCCATATAAGATGTTTTTATTTGTGAAATAATAATAAAAAATAGGCCAGACAGTTCACTGAGGTATGTGGTAAACCCAGCTTCAATCCCTGGTTCCCCAAACTCAGCATGAGTAATTCCTGAGTGCAGGCTACAAAACTAATATGCAAAAATCCATGGCTTTTCTATAGAAAAATAATGGAAGATTCTAAAAATACAATCCCATTCATAATTGTTCATAAGACAATCAAGTACCTCAGAATCAATTTAATTACGGAGATGAAGGACCTTTACAATGAAAACTACAAAACACTTTTTCAAAAAATAAGAGGATACAAGGAAATAGAGACATATACCTTGTTCATGGATTGGGAGGATTAACATCACTAAAATGTCAATACTTCCCAAAGTATTGTACAGATTGAATGCAATCCCTATAAAAAAAAAGTACCCATGACATTTTTCAAAGAAGTGGATCAAACACTCTTGAATTAATTTGGGATAATAAAAGTCCATGAACAGCTAAAGTAATCCTTGGGGAAAAGATGGAGGGCATCCCTTTCTCTAACCTTAAATTGTACTATAAAGCAGCAGTCATTAAAACAGCATGATATTGGAATAAAGACAAACTCTCAGATCAGTAGAATAGATTTTAATATTCTGAGACTGATCCAAGGTATACACTCAATTAAACTTTGATAAAGGGGCAAGAAATACAATCTGAAGCATGGAAACCCTCTTCAACTAACAGTGTTGAGAAAACTGATTAACATGCAAAAAAGTCAACTCTCTTTAACACAATGCATAAAGGTCAAATCAAAATGGATTAAAGCCTTGATATCAGACCTAAAACCATAAGTTACACAGAAAATGTAGGCAGAACACTCCATGATACTGAAGTTAAAGGCATCTTCAAAGATAAAACACCACTGTGGAAGCAAGGATAAACAAATGGAATTACATTAAAGAAGCTTCTGCACTGCCAAGAAAACAGTGACCAAAATATACAAAGACCACCACAGATTGGGAGAAACTATTCACCCAATACCCATCAGACAGTGGTTAATATTTAAGATATATAAGGCACTAATAAAACTTACCAATAAGAAAAAGACATCTAACCTGTCCAAAAATGAATAGACTTTTCCTCAAAGAAGAAATACAGATGGCCAAAAGGTGTGGATGAAGCCAGTGAAGTTTGGGTGGTTTAGCATAGAACGGGATAGCAGAAAGTAAGTACACAGGAATTCAAACTACCTGGGAGCAACTTCCAGGATTACTGTTTAATTTAGTGAGAGTGGGATAGTTATAGTGTACTTCAGACAAAAGGGTCGGGGGAAAGTAGGTTGTGAGCTGTGTCTTTTGGGGAAAGAGGGTGTGTGCTCTGCATAGGGATTAGGGAAATGCAGGTTCTATGCTCTGTATGTTTAGCTACAAAGAAAGCACATGAAAAAATGTTCCACATCACTAATCATCAGGGAGATGCTGATGGTACCCCTTAATTAGCAATAGTGCAAACCAAAATATCAAAAAGAGAGAGAGAGAGAGAGAGAGAGAGAGAGAGAGAGAGAGAGAGAGAGAGAGAGAGAGAGAGAGAGAGAGAGAGAGAGAGAGAGAGAGAGAGAGAGAGAGAGAGAGAGAGAGGAGAGAGGTAAAATGCCTGGCCCAGGGCGGGTGAGAGGCAGACTAGGGACATAGGTGATTGTAAATGTGTTCTGACTGAAAATCAAAGTGTCTAAAAGGAGAGGTGGAATAGAAAGAGATTGAGAGATTGAGAAAGAGAGAGAGAGAAGAAATGTATGCTTGAGACAGGAAGGGGAGAGGGCATCAGGGAGGGGGAGAGGAAAACTGAGGACACTGGCAGTGGGAAATGTACACTGCTGATAGTTGTACATTGTTATGACTGTAACTCAATCATGAGCAACTTTATCTGTGAAAATTAAAACAACAATATTATGAACAACCTTGTAACCAGTGTTTAAATAAAAATATAGGGCCCGGAGAGATAGTACAGTGGTGTTTGCCTCGCAAGCAGCCGATCCAGAACCAAAGGTGTCCCATATGATCCCCCGTGCCTGCCAGGAGCTATTTCTGAGCAGACAGCCAGGAGTAACCCCTGAGCACCGCCGGGTGTGGCCCAAAAACAAAAAAAAAAAATCCAAAAAAAAAAAAACATATATATATATATATATATATATATATATATATATATAAAATAAAATCCCTTTCTCACACTTATATTCACTGCAGCATTGTTTACAATAGCCAGACTCTGGAAACAGCCTAGATGCCCCTCAATAGTTAAATGGTTAAAGAAACTATGTTACATATACACAATGGAATATTATGCAGCCATCAGAAGAGATGAAGTCATGAAATTTTCCTATACATGGATGTATGTGGAATCTATTATGCTGAGTGAAATAAATCAGAGGGAGAGAGATAAACACAGAATGGTCTCCCTCATCTATGGGTTTTGAGAAAATGAAAAACATTTGTGTAATGATTTTCAGACAAAATAGAGGAGGACTGGAGGGTACAGCTCCTGACATGAAGCTCACCACAGGGATTGTTTAGTGCAGTCACAAAAATAACTACACTGAAAACTATCATAACAAAATGTGACTGAATGAGGGAAGTAGAAAGCCTGTCTAGAGTACAGGCTGGTGTGGGATGGGGAGGAAGGACACTTGGGATATTGGTCATGGGAATGTTGCACTGGTGAAGGATTTTATATATATGTATATATATACATATATATGTGTGTATATGTGTATATATACATATATATTAAAAAATCAAAAAAAGAAAAGATAAGGCCTCCCAATTCTTACCACATGCTGTGTTCTTTACACTGACTGTATAGAAAGAGGAGGTACAGTAAATGCACCTCATATACACCTCAACACAGGCCCTTTGCCTGGTCTGTATTGTGAATTGGGGGACAAAACAAACAAAAATAAATAAATAAAATAAAAATAAAGTCTTGGGACCAGAGTGACACTATTGCAAGTAGGGTGTTTGCATTGCACACAGCTGATTGGGGGCTTTTATCTTTGGCATCCCATAGATCCCCAGAGCAACATTAGGAGAGATGCTTGAGTAACATAATAACTTTATGAGTTTCTAGAGCTTTGAAAAATATATAAATGACTTATAGCCTAGGAATCAAGTTGCAAAATTTTCATTTCAAATTCACTTAAAATACTAAAGAAAAACTATCTAAAAATCATAATAAATACTCATAATCCACAGAATTTGATGATCAGTATTTGTATATTCCTGCTTTCTACCAATATTCCCATATACCATAGATTGCTGCATTAAAAATGTGATGATCCTTAAACTGAACCAGTGACTGATAGGCAACATAGTATGTAAGAGCTTGAAAAGTACAATTTTGCCAGCTGATAAACCAAAGTACTGAATTAGCATATGAAAAGTAATCCACAGATGGCTGCATGCAAGAAAAAGTCAAATGAATAAAAGGTGGAGACTACTTACAATTCTAAAATGAGCTAAGAAAATATTCTGAACACTCTGTCACAATTCAATATTAAACACTGGCCTAGTTATGGCCTCTTTCTTAAAATAATAATAGTGACGCTTTTATTATCTACCATTCCTAATTTGAAGTTCCAGCACCATTCTGGAGGCTCATCATATACCTTGCCTAAACATCACAAAATGGGGAAGCATAATTCTACAATGCAGATATTATTTATAAGTGAAGTAGAAGCTTCAAGATGGTTATCAAAAGTGGTCAATGTAAATGATAAAACCTAAATTCAAAACGGAAGCCTAAACACTATCAAATCAAGTTAAACCTGCACTGATTATACAGTTCACTTCAATTCTAGGAGTTTATCCTGTGTGGTGAAGAGTATGAAAATGTATCCAAAAATTTATATACACACCTATGTTCAGTGTAGCACTTAACACAATAGCCAGAATATGAAAAATGACCAACAGATGAATGAAAAAAATTGTAATTGGAGCTGGAGATACATTATGTAAGATAAGGTGCTTGCCTTGTTCCTGGCCAATCCAATCCTTAGTACCATATATGATCCCCACCAGGTATGCCTCCCCCAACAAACAAAAAGTTATGGTAGGGATCCAAGAGATAGTAGAGAAGGTAAAAATAGTCTTGTAACTGCCACAGGCACAACCCTGGCTCATATCCCTGGTACAACATATGGTCTCCTGACAGCAGGAATAGACACTAAGCACCACAAGGTGTGGCCATGCATACCTTCTAGTTGTGACATATATAAACAGCAAAACTGTATGTAGCTGTTAAGAAAAAAATGAAATCATACAATTGGCTGCAGTATCGATAGAAATTGTTTATCATGTTAAGCTAAATGAGTCAAAAAGACAAGGACTGAGGCCGGAGAGATAGCATGGAGGTAAGGCATTTGCCTTTCATGCAGAAGGTCATTGGTTCGAATCCCGGCATCCCATATGGTCCCCCCAGCCTTTCATGAGCGATTTCTGAGCATGAAGCCAGGAGTAGCCCCTGAGCGCTGCCGGGTGTGACCCAAAAACAAAAAGACAAGGACTAATACCAAATAATCTCACTTACCTGTGAATATAGAGACTAAAAAAAAAGAACAAAGTTAAAAAAAAAAAAAAGAACACATTAACTGAATAGTAACAGTAACAAACCTTTGACCTTGGATTATAAAGCAGGGAAGAGGTAGAATAAAGATAGGATCAGAGATGACATAGGGGCATCAGTAGAGGGTCCTTGGTAGGTAGTGCAGTGCACTAACTTTGTATTTTGTATATCAATAGCACAAACATTAACATTAGTATGGGAATATTGCCTAAAATATAATTTAAAAAAAATTTAAAAAGAAAATTTTAGAAAAGAGATATACATGCTGCTTGTAAACAGAAAAATAAACAGGATTGGCCCCAAAAAGGTAAAACCTGTGATTTGCAAATGAATGGACCTAAGGGGCATTATACAAAGTGAAAGAGCACAGAAAGAAAAGAAATAGACAAATTCCTTTTCGTCTTCTTTATAGGGAATCTTAAAAATAATTAAAGAAGGGGACCGAATCGGTAGGGCATTTGCCTTGCAAAGTGAGTGAACCAGGATGGACTTGGGTTCGATCCCTGGCATCCCATATGATCCCCCAAAGCAAGGAACAATTTCTGAGCGCATAGCCAGGAGTAACCCCTGAGTGTCACGAGGTGTGGCCCAAAGACCAAAATAAAATAAAATAATAAGTAAAGAAAAAGTATCAGGGGATGCTATCAAAAACTTGGAAACCCAGGTTAATACACTATAAAACATTTTGAAAGGTAGTAAGAGATTAGATCTTAAGAGTCTTGTATTTCGGGGTGAGGGAGAGAGCATGGAGGTAAGGTTTGCCTTGCATGCAGAAGGTCGGTTGTTCAAATCCTGGCATCCCATATGGTCTCCAGAGCCTGCCAAGAGCAATTTCTGAGCATAGAACCAGAAGTAACCCCTGAGTGCTGCCAGGTGGGTTACCCCCTCTATAGGAAAGGAAAGCTGACATATAGGGCGCTGTGGACAATACTGCAAAGGGTAAACACCTATATAGATAGACCTCACTAACACAATGGTCAGTACTCCAGACACGAAACCTATACATATTCAAAAGTTGAACTACTAGTTTCCGTTCCTTACAAGTATTATACTTACCTATATTTCTATACTCAGCGCACCTCTTGCCCTCCTCACCTCTCTACATTAATATACACCTAAGCTAACTTCTATATGTTTATATGTGGGCAGGAGCACACAGAGATAGGAATCCTCCTTAATGGACTAACCTAAACCACAAACAACCCATACCTATACCCTATACCTCCCCCAGAAATCCAGCTATCCCTTCACCCCTCAATCCCACCCCCGATATCCCCACCACATTATGACTCTTCATCCTCAGTTCTTAATCCATTAGGCATCAAGACCGACCTCCTACCCCAACGAGCCAGTACCCACTACACAAATGAAGAGACACCCACCCAAACTCTCACCTCATTCCCGGCAAGAAAATACAACCAACACCCCAAATGACCCATGCAGTATGGCCCTCCTAATCACCTCTCCCTAATATGGACTGTGGCTTGATACCGGAACTAGCTCCAAAGGACCTCCACTACAAGAACTCTATCCAAGACCTCCCTGCCTGGACCCCACACTTCACAAGGAAATCTCAAAAGATAATGGGGAAGCCTGTACTTTCATCATAAATATAGACCTATATAACACTACCTCTTATCCTGTTTCTCCCCAAATGTAATCTCCTGTATCACTTTCTCCCTTTTTCTTTGTTTTTTTTTCTTTTTTCTTTTCTTTTTTATCCTTGTCCGTTTTTGTTTTGTTTTGTTTTAGTGTTTGTTATTTGATTTGAACTGTTTTTGTTTCTTTTGGGTCACTCCTGGTGGCACTCGGAGGGTGCTCCTGGCTCTATGCTCGGAGATCGGCCCTGGTGGCACAGGGGACCATATGGGATGCCGGGATTTGAGCCACCATCTTTCTGCAGGAAGGACAGACGCCTTGTCCCCATATTATCTCTCCCGGCCCCACTTTATTCCTTTAATTACGTCTTTTATTTAATCTTTTTTTTTTTAAGAAACTCTTTTTTTTCTTTAGATATGTGTGAGCATATATATTCCTAGTTTTTGTCGTGTGTCTGTTTTCTTCTCTCTCCACCCCCAAATCCACCAGCAATATAATGTAGCACCACTTCTTCCTGCAAAGACATATTAAACAAAGGGGAAATTTTATGTGTAAAAACTAGCTCTTATCTACTAGGGATAAGAACTCATACTTGTTTACAACACAGGGACATCTCCCACCCTGAACGTATGTCATGTGGAAACAACTTAGACTGCAGGGAACTAGACACCGACCATCCAGCCTTGACTCCTGGACCCCAGACACAGAAACGACACAGGTTCTCTACAACAGCTCCAGGAGCCCAATCCCCTCCAGGGCATTCATAATGCTGCTCTGACGCCAACATGTGCCAGTGCTAAATTGATAACCTGACAATGAGGAAATGGGAACAACTTGACCTAAGAGCAAGTTGTCCTTCCTCATCAGCCAATGATAAGACAAAATCAGAAAACATGTCACCCTTTGATCTGTGCAAAAGCCAAGATTGCTATATACAGATGACTGAATATTACAACCAGGACGGGACAGTACACATCCAGGGACCAACAACAACAGCAGCAACAAAAAGCTCTAGCCTAGCTTTTGGTCTACGATCTGTTCAATAAACAAGAGCTCCAATTCCAGAGGTCTAACTGAGACAACCGCAACTGAATGGGTCTTCCGGAAACATAACAAAAGACTTTATCCCAGGCTCCATCCTAGGAGCAACATAATGACCAAGACCACCAACTACAGAAGATGGATTAAAATGACACTGAAGAAGCAGAACTGCTAGAACCACAAAGAAAGACTTCATCATAAGCTCCATTCCTTGAGCTGCACAGTCACCAAGATCTCTAGATACAGAGGTCTGATTTTACCATCCATGATGAAGCAGAAGTCTTCCATATACCACGAAAACACCGAGGGGAGAGTAAATGATCGTACAAGGAGTCTATAGTTAATCCCATGACAGTACACTTCAGGGGGGGGAGAAACCCTGTATCTCCTAGGCCAAGGGAATTCCCTCTATAATATCCCCAATAGTTACTGTACCTATGCTGAGGAAAAAGAAAAAAAAAAAGCACAAAACAATCATTTTTCCACATATTTATTTATCGATTGATTGATTTTTTGATGTCTTTATGTTAGTGTAGAGACTGAAGTTGATGTCTCCAATTTTATTTTATCTTATCTTTCTCTTTCTTTTTGCACTCCAGCATGAGTTGATTTCAGAACTGAGACTGTTGTGTGGTGCTTGTCTTTATTGCTGTGGTGCTCACTGGATATTTAATTTGGTATTTCTTTCTGTATAGTGGTAGTGTTTCAATTGCCTTTTTCACATCCCCTCTTTTTTTTTTTTTTTTTTTGGTTTTTGGGCCACACCCTGTGACGCTCAGCGGTTACTCCTGGCTATGCGCTCAGAAGTTGCTCCTGGCTTCTTGGGGGACCATATGGGACGCCGGGGGATCGAACCGCGGTCCGTCCTAGGCTAGCGCAGGCAAGGCAGGCACCTTAGCCACCGCCCGGCCCCTTCACATCCCCTCTTAAACTGAGGTTGAAATCCTCTGAAAGGACTCCGCCTATTTTCAGCATATTTGACTTCTTTTTTTTTTTTCTTATTTTGTACCCCAATCTATTGCTTTTCTTTCCTTCAAACAAAGCCACTCGATTTATCTAGCTCAGCTTCTTAAATAGAGGAGGAGACAGGGGAAGGTACCAGGACCCAACAGATATATGATCAATAATAGTGAACTGGACAAAGAGGGGACCACCTACTCTAGCAGTCCGGGGGTGAAGGTGGGGTATATGGGTTGCAGAAGGGGAACTGGGATGGGGGGAGGACAAATTTGGTGATGGGTATTACCCTGATTCAATGTTAATATGTACCTAAAATACTACTGTGAAAGATATGTAAGCCATTATGATCAAAATAAAAATTAAAAAAAATTAAAAAGAGACTTGTATTTAAATGGTGAGAAAGAGGGGCCAGAGAGATAGCACAGTGGCAGGGCATTTGCCTTGCATAGCCAAGCCAGGACAGACCCGGGTTCAATTCCCAGCATTCCATATGGTCCCCAAGAGTACCAGGAGCGATTTCTGAGCACAGAGCCAGGATTAATCCCTGAGTACAGCCAGGTGTGGCCTAAAAACCAAAATAAATAAATAAATAATAAATGGTGAGAAACAGCAAGAACACTGGTAAAGGTGCTTGCTTTGTATGCAGCCAACCATGTTTCAATCCCTAGCACTTCATGAAATCCAATGAACAAAATCAGAAGTAATCCCTGAGCACTGCTAGGTATGGCCACCCCAAACAACTACAAAAAAGTTCTCTTCCCAAGGAAAAACAGTCATCAAGGGGGAATTAGGAATAAATAACACAATGGCTTACAGGACCTGCTCTGCAAGCTTATGGTTATGAGTTCAAACCCTGGTGTCCCAAGTGTACTGAGCATGATCCTGGCAGCTGTGCTGTTTAAATTTAGCAGCTATGCTGTCTGTGATCCCCTGTGCTGCAAGTGATTTCCAGCTACATAGTTACCAGCTGTTTGTAGATCTACAAAAAGGGCTGCAACCATGCCAACTTCTCATGACACATCCATAACCAGCAGTGGGCACCACAATCCTAACTATTTATGCCTTAACTAATAGTGCTGCTCATCTTGTAACTAAAGAAGTGAAAAACCTCAATAAGTATAGTGGCCAGGTATGCAAAGATGACAATCTGATGTGTAGCTCCAGAAACACAAGTAAAACTTGGCACCACAGCCAAACATTTATACACCCTGGTCATTGCAACATCATCACTAATAAAAATAAAAGGAGAATGACTTTAAATTTTTTTTGTTAAAATAAAGGAAACAACCCAAGTAAGTGTCAATAACAAAAACTGATTAAATTATAGCACAACCATAAAATGCATTAGCAATCGTGCAAAGAAAACTATTCAGCTATATATGTATAGATATGGAATGAGATAATCTTCAGGTTATTAACATTACATATGCATACTGTACCATCCAATAAAGTAGTCACTGGTACCAGGCAATATTTAAAGCTGTTAAAGTTAAAATTTTATATTTTTGGGTTTTGGGGCCACAACCAGAGATGCTCAGTGGTTACTACTGGCTCTACTTTCAGGTAGCGCTTAGGGAACTGTAGAGGTTGTCAAGGATTTAACCAGGTTGGCAGATTGCAAGATGGATGCCCTAAATACTGTACTATCTGTCTGGCCTCTAAAGTTAAATAAAATTTTAAATCTTTAATTCTTCAGTCATTATATCCTCGACCTTTTAAAGGCTTAAGTGGCACATGTGGCTAGTGTCTACCATATTAGTAATTAGGAATAATATACTTCCATTCTCACAGAAAGTCCTGGACAGTACTGATAAAACTTATTTTCAGAAGGATAGAAACTAAAAACTACAGCCATTTCTAGGGCAAAACACAACACAAGGACATTTACCTAACATATACATATTTGTAACATCTAAACTCTCTAACACATTGCATACTATCTATTTAAAAATACCTTTTTAAGAGCCTAATGGCAAGCATAACAATCAGAATTCATTCTCCAGAAATGCCCAGTAGCTGAGTGTGATTCCTGCATACTAGGTTAGATCCCAGTATTACAACATATAAGCGAGCATGACAATTCAAGTGTGCAGTCTGCAGCAAGCATACAACTAAAATGGTATTTCAATCAAGTGTGTGACCCCCCCCTACTAATATAAGCACCGAAGTCAAATAATGGGGCTACCAGAAAAAAAACTGTAACTTTCAGTTATTAAAACACTGTAAGGAAAAAAGGGAAAGGGGAATACTTTATTTCTCAAACATTTTCTTGATTTTTGTCAACTAGAAGCAAAGAAGTTTGAAAAGTTCTGAGGCAAACAGAGAGAGGTTAGGGGATATGCCTCCAAGAAGTTCCACAATTACTCTTTATCACAATCCTACCTAAATATTCCTACATTTACAATTAATATTTGGGACACATTGCAAAGAACCACAGATTTATTACTGCTAAGGAGTTAAAGGAATAGATACAGAAGAAAAATGTTTTCAAAGCCCAGGAGTAACTGTGGTCAAAGGAACAAAGGGAAATCACTTTCAAAAAGGCAGATGCAGGTCACACTAACATATCTTCTTTTTGTATAGTACTTTTAAAGCTCTAGAGGAGTCATTAAAAGTGACAATTCTGCTATTGTGCTTCAAAGTCACTTTTTTTTTCAAGTGTCCTATTTCTTCAAATACCATGATATATTGAAGAGTTGCTTTTTTGGTATATATACCCGATTTTCTCACTAAAAAAATGGAAACCTGAGCTAGATAGTTCAATAGGCTGAGTGCATACTTAATTCAATCCTCAGCACCACATGATCCCCTGAGCATAGCCTTAAGCAACCCCTGAACTCTTGAATCAGAAGTAGCCCCAGTGGACTTGTGGGGATAGCCCCCAAACCAAAAAAAAAAAAAAAAAAAGCAAAGGAACTAAAGGGAAACCTACAAAGCTACCTGCAAAATATAGCATATTTTTGCTAATTAGAGGAAGTTAACAGTTAAGCCACACAAAAGTCATGGTGGAATAGGAAACCCAAACAAGACAACATAGTTGAATTAACTCTCACTGGGAGATGGTCCAAGTGATCCTCATTAAGGGAGAGTAAATCTGGAGATTATGCCAAACCACCCTCTTTCCTGCATATTCAGGAATTAAAAAGAAAATGCATAAAATACCTTTTATAAGTACTTACTCATTTCATGATACTGTACTAGAAGTTTAAAAAGTTTCATTTGGGCCCGGAGAGATAGCACAGCGGCATTTGCCTTGCAAGCAGCCGATCCAGGACCAAAGGTGGTTGGTTCAAGTCCCGGTGTCCCATATGGTCCCCCGTGCCTGCCAGGAGCTATTTCTGAGCAGACAGCCAGGAGTAACCCCTGAGCACCGCCGGGTGTGACCAAAAATAAATAAATAAATAAATAAATAAATAAATAAATAAATAAATAAATAAATAAAATATAAAAAGTTTCATTTTAGTCTGCCAGAAAGATGGGGGGTTAGAGAGGAAAACTGGGGTACTGATGGTGGAAATGTGCATTTATAATGAAAGAATTGGTGTTGGACATTGTATGACTGACAATCATGAACAATTTTTTTAACTATCTCACAGTGATTCAATTACAAAATTTATTTTTAAAAATATTTCATTTTAGGGACCAGAGTAAAAGTGGGTAGGGCATTTGCTTTAGCAGGTTCAATCCTGGGCATCCATATGGTCCCCTGAGCTGCCAGGAGTCATTTTTGAGAGTAACCCATGAGTGCCACTGGGTGTGCCCACCCCCCTCAAAAATTAAAACAAATAAAAGGTTCATTTTAAATGTGACAGGCATAAAGAAAGCATTTTCACTCTCCCTTGCCTGACCAGGGATCTAGTCTAATACCAGAGTGTAGCTTTGCTATTTCCCACACTGCCATTCAGTTAATCTGGGCAGGTCAGAGATAGGTATCAGGAAAGAGAGGCAAGGGGTATTCACAAAGCAGCAAATATCATGAGTCTTTTTCTTGAAAGGGGTGGATTTAGTATCACACCCTACACTACTACTACTACTGCTCTGTATTAATCCTACCTGTTAATCAATGTTCTGCAGTAATATGTGATAATGTGGTACCAGGGATTGAATTTGGGTCAGCCACATGCAAGGCAAGTGCCTTAAATCCTAATCTCTGACCCAAAGGTCACGCTGTTTTCCCCTATACAAACAGATGAGGAAACCTGCCCAAATTTTAGAAAACTGGGTTTGTAGGAAATGAAAAGCATGATATAGTCTACTCAGATAGAAATATTAGTATCTCCAATATCTAATCATATCTATAAACTTAATAAAAAAAACTTGCCACAAAATATAAGACAAAGCAAGGAAGATATAGAAGAATAGTGAGAAAAAAATTATGACAATTATTTCAAAAAATGTGTAATTCCAAGTTGCTTAAACAGGCTTTAAACATAATAACTACAAAAAATAATTTAAATCCTTATGAATTTATATGGCAGCTGCTATGGTTATTTCACATAACTGCTACATGTAGAAATCTCAACACTTATGTGGCCTAGACAAATTTATATTTATTTAAAGGAATAAGACACTTGAAAATGAGTTTATATTAATGGGAAAGTGCAAAGAAACTTGCTGATGTGTGCCAGCTCCATGGCCCATGGGCAATGAACACTAACTGCCTGTGCCAGTGAGATCACCAACCAACATTACTGTGAAAACTCTGAAAGAAGCTGTTAACACTCTAGTTTAATCTCAGAATAGGCCAGAGAAGATTAAGCAGAACTTTACATCAGTAGCAGGTCTCCCAAGTTCTCTTGATGCCACAGAATTCGTAAGTGGGATCAGTATGTTCTAAAAAAATATGGTACTGAAAGAAAAAAAGGTTCCACAGCATCAAGCAGTGTAATACTTGAAACCTCATCATCAAAGTGACAGTTTTCAAGTGCCATTTATGATGCCCCAGTCTGGAAACATCCCAGCTAACCCATCTGATCAACAATTTCACAGATGGAAGCACTTGATGGCTAATTGGCAAGTCTATTATTCAAATAAAACAGCTCACTGTACCTCTTCTTTCATTACTACAAATCAAGGTACAAGAAGACTGGTCATTCAAATTAGCTTAATAAGAGAAGCTTCTTTCCCAACGTAAGTTTATTTATATTTACAAAATTTTATTTTGGCAATAAATTTAAGCATGAATCATTTCAGAGTAAGAAAAATGTCTTATAAACTAAAATGTATAAGAAACGTAGATGTTTTTTCTAAAGTGTATTATGATATCCTACACCTTTATTAATGTCAAAACTGTCACTCATTCCTTATTTTAAAATTATGAACCAAGTACTACATGTCGGGAAAAAAAACCCTCTAAGATATTTTAGAATTCCTGAAGTTTTTTTAAGCAAACACCTTACTTTTCACCTATATTTTACCTTTTACTAAAAAAAAAAATCTAAGTTTACTTATGTTTTTATTTAATTCAAGTATCCAGTCAAAATACTATATCATCTATTGAAAAATCTTGTTATGGATAGGTTTTGCATCAGAAAGACTTTATATTCCCATAAAAATAATTCAGATTTTGTGAAAAAATATGGTGGTTATAAGAGGGAACAGGAAAAGATGATGGGAGAAGTGGCTAGAAAGGGGCATTTTCATAGTGATGGCAGAAAAGGGCAATGAAATTTATACATATTGTAAATCTGTAAAACTGTACTCTCAAAATTTTACTATTGTAAGCCAATAAATCAGTAACTCCATAAAAACGATCTAAAAAAATAAAAAGACGCGTTCCAACCCCAGCTCCATTTCTTGTTAGTTAATTCCATGACTTCAATCTACCGAGATAAGTGTTGTGAGCACTAAATGAAATTAAATAGTAAAATATACCACATTAAAATATGGGAGGCATTCAACATGAGTCAATTTAGTTCTCATATGCTCCCCACTTAACTTTTATAAATTCAACAGAAATATTCTGATATAACTGTCAAAATATGTAGGTTCTTTTTGCTTTGTTTTGGCTTGAAGGCCACATTTGGTGATGCCCAGGAGCTACTCCTGTTACTGCACTCAGGAAACGTTTCTGGTATTGCTTGGGGGACCATACGGATGCCAGGAATCAAACCAGGGTCAACTGCATGCAAGGCAAATGCCATACCTCCTGTATTATCTCTCTGGCCCCACCAAATGGGCTTTGTTTATGGAAACATACATTTACTCTAAATCACAGGATCTCATGGTGATGATGGCATTTTTATTCAAGAGTATCTCACTGTTTCCTATGAAGCTACAATCTTTGTAGCATGTTGAAAGCTTCAAGAAAGAGTCTTTTAAAAGACTATATGTTCAAAGATCTTACTCCATCAATAAAAAAAAATGCACAAAGGCCCAGGACATACACACTGGAAGGAAAAAGAAACTAGAAGCATGTACCAACTAATGTAAAATCAAAACCCTCTTCAATTGTGATAAAGCTACATGTTTAAAAAAATGTATTCTACTAGGTAATGAAGTATAATAAAATGTTTTTTCTAATTTATCAAGTATCCAGTCAAAATGCTATATTATCTGCTAAAAAATCTTGATATGGAATTTTACATTCCATATCAATGATATGGATTTACAATGTATGTAAATTTCAGTGCCCTTTCATGCCATCACTATGAAAATGCCCCCTCCTAGCCACTTCTCCCATCATCTTTTCCTGTTCCCTCTGATAGAGACCATATTTTTTCACGGAATCTGAATTATTTTTATGGGAAACAAAAGTCTTTCTGATGCATTTCCCATAAAATAAAAGAGTAGAGCATAAAAAGAAAATGGTACTTTTTCAAACTTGGGTTTTGTTTTACCTACTTTTGAACATAACCAAAAGTGGAAATATCACAATGAATAACAGAAAAAAATAACTATCATATAATCAATATATTATCTTTATTATCTCTCAGCAAATCCCATAGTGTCTGACACAAATATTCAGTCTGTTGGAGAAGAACCTGAGAAATAACTGGCAACATCTGAAAAACTGCCCAGTGAGGAGTAGTGCTCCAGACCATACCACACCAGTAACCCCGAAGAAATGTCTTGGGAGAAAATAGCACAGTCTGCCCAGGTTTTAAATGAATAAGATATACAGAGAACTGCCCAAATGATTAACATGAGCTAAAAATGTGAAAGTTATATTAAGCAAGTTTAATAAAGGAAAACTGAAGATTAATGAACCAGATGTGCAGTGCATCCTATAAATGAAACATGTAACAGAATGTTGAAGAAGAAATACTCATAGACTGGATTTTTGTTGTTGTTGTTTTGGGGTCACACCCGGCAGCACTCAGGGGTTACTCCTGGCTCTACACACAGAAATCGCTCCTGGCAGGCTTGTGGGACCATATGGGATGCCAGGATTCGAACCACCGTCCTTCTGCAGGCAAGGCAAAAAAAGCGCCCTACCTCTATGCTATCTCTCTGGCTCCACAGACTGGATTTTTATCTCATATGGAATACTGAGATTTTATTGCTATATTGAAGTTTCCTGTATTGCACAAAGGAATTTTCTCTGGCTTCTCATGCCATATGTCTAAATTTTAGACATCACAGAGCCATGAAGACCTTGACTTCAGATTTAAAATCTTAGGTATTTTTCATCCTGACTTTGACTATTTCATCAGAATGTGATTAATTCTGGAAGCTAATTTCACTGTAACTGAAAATATATCTATCACTGCTCCCCTTATGTTCTAAAGAACTCACACAAAGTCATTTATGGTAATTTCATATCAAAATAGAAATTTAACATTTATAAGTGTCAGAGACCTTTTCCATTAAAAGGCCAGCCACAACTAGAATGCTCACACAAAATGACACAATAACTATAAAGCACCCATTAAAAATTTGTTTCACTTTTAATTATTTGAGAATTCTCAAGAATAGACTTGAGACCTCTCAGAAGCACATTTATTACCAGAGGATTTTATATTAATTCAGAGGATCTACTTACAATGACAACAAGAAAGAACTAATTCCCTTCCTCCCTTTCTAGCCTTCCGAAGTTACAAGGTTCTTCATGACAGAATTTAAGGCATACAATATTCCAACACCAGTGATCAACTTTCCCCACCATTGCCCCCAGTTCCTCTCTCCCTACTTTCCTTATCCCTCTCCTACCTTCTTTCAGATTTGTCCCCTCCAGTGTAACCACTTGCCTCCACCAATGTCATATTGTACCTTTTCCTAACTTTTTCTAAATTGTATACCGTAGAAACATCAGTTCAAGGTAAACAAATTTAATTATTTGGAACTATGTTTTCAAAGTAATAAAGTTACATCATACTTTTGCATTGTTTCTAAAGTATAATATCACTACTTGTAGTTATGCAATTACTATAATTAATGAAATTAAAGAGTTAGAAGTTCTTGACTCCTCTGTATGTAATAGGAATAAAATGGCCAAACGAATCTGCCAACAGTTAAAATGGCTTTTTGAAAGGACTACAGATTATTACAAGATATTCTCAAAAAATCAAGGGGAAAAACAAGTACGCTAAAACATCCATTAATATATTTTAAAACATCAGCATACACAGAACAAAGACCTCCAGGAGAAAAAAAGAAAACACATAAAGAATTGGGTAAACACCTGCCCACTTTCACCCTGCTGTAAAAATTTTACCAAAGTTAAAAATTCTATTTATGGGGCCGGAAAGATAGCATGGAAGTAAGGCGTTAGCCTTGCATGCAGAAGGTCGATGGTTCGAATCCTGGCATCTCATATGGTCCCCTGAGCCTGCCAGGAGCGATTTCTGAGCATAGAGCCAGGAGTAACCCCTGAGCACTGCCAGGTGTGACACCCCCCCCCCAAAAAAAAAAAAGAAAAATTCTACTTAAACACAACTTGTTAGGAGTCAGAGTGGTAGCACAGCAATAGGGTGTTTGCCTTGCACGCTGCCGACCCGGGACTGACCTGGGTTTGATCTCCGGCATCCCATATGGAACCCGAGTCTGCCAGAACTGATTTCTGAGCGCAGTCAGGAGTAACCCCTGAGCGCTGCCAGGTGTGATCCCATAACCAAAAATAAATACATAAATAAACATAATCTGTTAGATGTATATGTTAATCTACATAAGCTCAAGCCACATCAGAATATATCAGATAAGTAAACAGCAAAAGTAAGAAAATGATTGCAATTTTTAAAAGCACTACAGATAGTCCCCCATTAAGCACTGACATGTACAACCGAAATCTAAAATAATAAAATCGTATAATAGAATTGTAGTTGCGGCCGGAGTAATAGCACGGCAGAGACGGCACTTGCCTTGCATGTGGCTGACCCAGATTCAATCCCTGGCTTCCCATATGGTCCCCCCCAAGAATGATTCCTTAGCACAGAGCCAGGCGTAAATCCTGGGTGCTGCTGGGTATGGCCCAAAAACCAAAAAATAAAATAAAAAAGTATTCTCATTTTTCATGTTTCTTATTTTTTGGGGGTTCTGGTTCTGGTTTTTGGGTCACACAAAGCAGTGCTCAGAGATTACTCCTGGAGGTGCTAGGGGACCAAAGAATGCCAAGGATTGAAAACAGGTCACATTGCATACAAGCAAATGCCTTACCTGATGTACTCTCCACTTCCCTACCCTCCTGTTACCATTCTTGCATTTTTATATCTTGTCTGTTGAGTATCCAAGTTATTTAAAAATGTTAAGCCTTGGAGGCCTGACAGAGAGCACAATAGTTAAGGCACACTGTTGGACCCAAATTAGATCCCCGGCAACCCCTATGGTCCTCTGAATTTGTCAGGAGTAATTTCTGAGTGCAAATCTAGGAGTAACCTCTGAGCACCACCAGGTGTGAAACAAAAACAAAAATAAACAAAGAAAAAAATCAATCAAACCAAAAAAAGTCTTGGGTCATCACACTGTCATTAGTGACAGCACAATGAGTAGGGTGTTTGCCTTGCATGTAATTGACCTGATTATGATGCCTAATATCCCATATGGTCCCCCAAGAACTGCCAGGAGTAATTCCTGAGTACAGAGCCAAAAGTAATCCCCCTAAGCAATGGCAGGTACAGCTAAAATAACTAATAATAATAAAGTTAAGTCTTTTGTCAGCTGGAGAGAAATATAGCAGGTAAGTTATTTGCAGTTAGGGCCGGGCGGTGGCGCTAGAGGTAAGGTGCCTGCGTTGCCTGCGCTAGCCTAGGACGGACCGCGGTTCGATCCCCCAGTGTCCCATATGGTCCCCCAAGCCAGGAGCGACTTCTGAGCGCATAACCAAGAGTAACCCCTGAGCGTCACCGGGTGTGGCCCAAAAACCAAAAAAAAAAAAAAAAAAAAAAAAGTTATTTGCAGTTAAGTGGCTGCCCAAGTTAGTACCAGACAACACATATGGTCCCCTGCTAGGAGTGCTCTCTGAGCAAATAGTAAGGCCTCAGCACTCCTTGGGTATTGTCCAAACTGTCTCCCACCAAAAGAAAAAGACATTTAAGTATTCTTTTTTTTTTTTTTTTTTTTTTTTTTGGTTTTTGAGCCTCAACTTGCAGCTCAGAAGTCACTTTTGGCAGGCTTGGGGGACCATATAGAATGCAAGGGATCAAACCCTGGTGAGCCCCGTGCAAGGCAAATACCTAACCACTGTGCTATTGCTCCAGTCCCACTATAATTTTTTAATAATCTAAATAATGTCATTATCATAGCAAGCCTTAAGCAAGTCTCCTGGTATAAATGCATGAGTTTCTCTAAAGAAAAGAAATAAAAATGTTTAATCATAGAAGCTAATTTTATTATTACCAAGAATAGGAATTGTGTTTAAATTATTTTAATCACCATACTGTTTCCATACAGAGCATACAATTTTACATTCCTACATAGGATTCCAATTTTGTAGTCCTCACCAACATTTGCTATCATTCAGGTTTTTGTCTTTTATAGCAGACATCCTAATACGTATGGCTTCCAAGATAATAAAGTTTATTTCTTAAATTCATCTGATAGATATATGTGCCTATATGTATACGTACATACATACATACATGTTTTTAACAGTCTGGGACAAAGAAATCTAGTATTAGATTTCTCTCTACTAATCTACCTTTCTCCGTACCAATATAACACTTTCTCTAGACCAATATAACCAATATAATCTACCTTTCTTTATACCAATTTAACACTATACCAATATTAATATTGAGCTACATAGTGTTAAAATATTTTTGATATTTGAGAACATTTTTTTTCTTTTAATAATTCCCTTGCTATTTTGGAGTTGTTTTCTCCTCTATGAATTTTGGAAAGTGTTCTAATTCCATGAATATTCTGGTTGGTATTATTAATGGAACTTCATTGAATTTATGATAAACTGGAGAACTGGAATGTAATATTAAGAATTCTCTCCCATGGGGGCTGGGAGAGTTTAGCAGTAAAGATGTTAGTCCCAGTTTGATCCCCAGCTATGTGGAACAAATTCAATAGTGTCAGAAATAGACCAGAGCATAGGGTTGGAGCAGTGGTGCAAGCGATAGGGTGTTTGCCTCGCACACGCTAACCTAGGACAGACCACAGTTTGATTTCCCAGCGTCCCATATGGTCCCCCAAGCCAGGAGTGATTTCTGAATGCATAGCCAGGAATAACTCGTGGTGTGGCCCAAATAGCAAAAAAAAAAGTCTTTCAACCATATAGTATTACCACATTTCACCTCTTAATCATCAAATTTTATGTCAAATTTTTTACCCAGAAAAGTAGATATGAAAATCATATTAAACTTTTTTTTTTTTTTTTTTCTTTTGGTTTTTGGGTCACACCCAGCAGCGCTCAGGGGTTACTCCTGGCTCCACACTCAGAAATTGCTCCTGGCAGGCTCAGGGGACCATATGGGATGCCAGGATTCGAACTAATGACCTTCTGCATGAAAGGCAAATGCCTTACCTCCATGCTATCTCTCCAGCCCAAACTTTGTTTTTTCTAATTGTGCACCTACTACTTAAAAGTAGGATATAGCAGAAAGAGAAGATAGCAGGTAGAGTGCTTTCCTCATATGCAGCCAACCTCAGTTTGATACCTGGCATTCCATATGGGCTACCAACAACTGCAAGGAGTAATACCTGAATCTAGAGCCAGGCGTAACCCCTGATCATTGATGGTTGTGCCACCCCCACCCAAAAGGAAGGGGAAGGGGATACAGCAATTATACACCTTTCGTATTGCTATGCAAAATCATCCTTTCTATAATACATTAATCACAGGCTTAGAGATAATAGAGGGCTGAGGCCTTGGTTTGCAATCAACAAATCCAGGTTTGAACCCCTTATAGTCAGTTCCCTGAGTACTTCTAGGAATGACCCCTGAGCACAAAGCCAGAACTGCCAGATGTGCCTCCCACCAAATAAGACATAATAAAAAGAAAAAGTAAAGACTAAAAACATTCAGGGAGAGAGGATGACAGTTGCCCTGCATACAAATGAACATGGTTAAATCCATGGCACCCCAACTGTTCATTCCCCCAATCCTAAAGAGTGATCCCTGAGCATAGAACCAGTAGAAAGGACTGAGCACTACAGAATGAGGCTCCAAAACTAAACAAAACCTAAAAATATTAGCTCTATACGTACAATACAAATAATTAAAAGAGATTTCTACTTCAAGATCAGTAACACAGAGCTGAAAAATAGTTATTATAGTTATATATGTATACATATACATAATACATGTATCATAGTTTGGGGAATCATAGGTAATATAGCTCATATTCAACTCACAAACTTATTTATAATCACTTGAAATAATCCTTCAAATATAGCATAAATCTTATACTTTCATAAACACTATAGAATTCATCTACAGTATGTTACTTTATTTTTGAATCTGGAAATCACTGATGTCTGTATAGAAAGAAAAACTACAACGTATACTGCCTAAATATAGGCCTTAGTTTGATCTAAGCTGTTTCAATAAAAAACTGAAGAGCAAAACATTCAGGTTAGCTCATTCAAAAATCATAGTATGGTCACGCAATCATCCAAACACGAACCCCAGTTCTCAACAGTAGAACTGACACAGTTTCATGCAACAGCACCAGGAATCAAACTCCTCCCGGAAATTCCTAAAACTACTATGGTACTAACTTGCACCAGGTTGATACAACACCCTGATGACAAGGAAACAGCAACAACTTGATCTAAGAGCAGGTTGCCCTAATTCATCAAGATGAAATCAGAACACCCCATCCTTGGATCTGCAAAAACCAAGATCACTAATTACAGAAGCCTGACTTTGACAACTGTGATTGAGCAGAACTTTTCCTGGGACCAATAAGAAAGACCCAAGCCTAGGCTTCGGTCCAGGATTTGTACAAAAACCAAGATCTCTAACTGTAAGAGGTCTGACTTTGGCAAGCACAACTGAGCAGAACTTCTGGAATAAGGAAAAACCCAAGATCACCAATTACAGAAGACTGACTACAAATGATGAAACATAATCTCTAGAACCATAAAGACTTGATCCTATAATTCATCCTATGACTTGTGCAAATACCAGGATCTCTCATTACAGAGGAGTGATTTTGTCAACCACAACTGAGCAGAACATTTCCTGGCATCATTAAAAAACCCTGGGGTTCTATAATGAGCATGTCCAAAGTCTGTAGTCATTCCCATGACAGTATGCTTCAAGGGTAGAGAAACCTGGTATCTCTTAGACCAGGGGTCTCAAACTCAATTTACCGTATTTGCCAGCGCATAAGACTACTGGGCGTATAAGACAACCCCCTAATTTTGCAGTTAAAACAAAGTTTTAGGCCTATATTCGCTGTATCAGACAGAACGTTCCTATGCTGCAACTGTATGTACCACAGTGAGCCAATCACAACAAGCAAAGGTTCAAAGGTTATACTGTAATAGACTTCCTTTCTGACTCTGGCCAATCTGAGCAGGCTTTATACAGTGTAGATCTGGGTCCAGAACATTGTCTAATTTGCATGCATAAAAAGCCTGCTTGGATTGGCTGAGTTAGAGAGGCGATCCGAGCAGCCTTGCAGTGATTGGTGCAGGATCGAGTTGGAAAATTCGTTTTGTGGCAATATTCGGACAATTTTCGTTTAGCGGCATATTGAAACATTTTTTGGGATATACTCGGCATATAAGACGACCCTCGATTTTCGGTTGACTTTTTTTTGTTTCAAAAGTCGTCTTATACACCGGAAAATACGATACCTGGGGGCCACAGGAGGCAAAGTCGGGGTGAGGCAGGGCCGGCCACATAAGGGATTTCACCAAAAAAAAAAAAAAAAAAAAAAAAAAAAAAAGTCCTCAAATGTCATTATTAACCGTTTTAATTATTTCTTCTGAACATGAATAGAACATTGAGTGAAGACCATGAACAGTTCTTCTAAACATGGCATCTTTTGCCTATTCCTTGCTGCCAGAGACTTGACAGCACTTCTTCTCACAAATCTGAACCACATTTGGCTTTAGAGAGGAAGCAGTTGAGAACCTCAGTATGGCTTGAATGAAGTCTATCCTGTACTTTGACTTATTGAAGTTCAATGTGGAGAATAACTTTTCACACAAATATGTGCTCCCAAAAGGGCACATGGTACACTTGAACATTCGGGAAAGCTCTGGGAAGCTAGGGGGCAATTCTCTCAAAAACTGCTCATGCATGTCTGCTTTTCCACTAATCTCCCTGAACTTGGCTTTGAGATCAGAGTTGCACTGCAGGTCAGTGAGCTCCATTTGAAGCACAGGAGGGGCATCTTGCACATCAAAGGAAAAGGGGTCCACAAAAATTTGGAAAGTGGCTCTGTGCTTTTTGAAGTCTGCAAATCTGTGATCAAATTCCTTCTCTAGCTTAAAAATAGCATCAATATATTTCTCACCACTGAATGGTATGCCTGCATCCACAAGTTCCTTGCATGCTGGAAATGGCAAAGGTTTGTCTGAGAGAGCTGCGATTTCCATAACACAAGTTTTGTCTCACGTTGTCATAGGCAGCACTGATAAGCTTGTAACATCTTGTTTAGTACATTCAGCTTATGTGTGATGTCAACAAGAAAAGCTAAGTCCATGAGCCATTTGTGATCACTCAACTCAGAAACAGCACTCCCATCCTTCTACATGAAGGCTTTCACTTCTGTCAACTCAAAAAATCTTTTCAGGACATTTCCCCTGCTGAGCCAACATACCTCGGTGAAATAGAGCACATCTCCATATTCTGACTCCATTTCCTCTAAAAAAGCACGGAACCTCCTGTGCTTTAAGCCCCTGGATTTGATTTGGTTGATGCATTTCACAACAACAGACATCACATTGTCACAGGGCAGCATTTACTGCAAAGGACCTGTTGATGGATAATGCAATGAAGAGCAATGGCCTTCTCTACACCCTCCTCTTCAAGCTTTTTTGGAACAAGTGCCACCAGTCCATTTTTCCTCCCTGTCATCGATGGCGCTCCATCGGTTATTATTCCAACAAACCTCTTCCATGGCAAACCTGCATTCTCAATGGCACCACACAGATGCCGAAATATCTCATTAGCGGTGGTCTGGCCATGCATTGGAATTATTGTGAGCAGCTCCTCTGTCAATTCAAAATTGCAATCAATACCACAGACATAAATTGTGAGCTGCGCAGTGTCTGTTATATCTGTGCCCTCGTCAAGAGCAACTGAGTATGCATCAAAACATTTGGCTTTCTCACACAGTTGATGATAAATGTCATTTGACATGTCAGAAATGCGCTCTGCCACAGTGTTGGCAGAAAGGCTGATTTTGCTAAACTGACCTTTCTTTTCCAGAGAGATAATACTTGCAACCTATAACATGCATTTTTTAACAAACTCTCCTTCTGTGAATGGTGTCCCTGCCTTAGCAATCATCTCACTAACAAGTTAACTAGCTTCGACTGATGCAATATTCTCTTGTTGCTTTCTTGAAGAAATCTTGTTGCCTCATTAGACATGCTTTAAGACTGGCAACCCACTTGGCTCTCTCATTTCCTTGATATTTTGCACATTCCTCAGCATGTTTAGTTGAATAATGGCGTTTCAAGTTGTATTCCTTGTGCACTGCAACTTTCTCTGAGCAAATAAGACATGTAGGGATGCCCCTGTGCTCAACAAAGAAATACTGCATCTCCCACTTTTCTGAATTTGTCTATGCTCGTACTGCAGGCTTTGATCAAGTCATGATGAAGGTATGACAAAATCTAATTCTGTAATAAACTTCTCTCCCTTCTCTCCCTTAGGCCTCCGTTAATGCAAGGGACAGCGGGCAGGAGCAGTGGAAATGACGTCTGCACTAGGTGCAAATTATTCGCGATTATTTACTTACTGAATATTCGCAATAAAAAATCGCATTAGTAAGAAAAAAAATCACAAAAAATCGCATTAAACATTTGCATACCCCTAACGGAACTGCTCAGGGTATGCAAATGTTTAATGCGATTTTTTCTTACTAATGCGATTTTTATTGCGATTATTCGGTAAGCAAATAATCGCGAATACTGCGAAATTTGAAGGCCGGCCGCGGGCCACAAAATGTTGTACGGAGGGCCGCAAACGACCCGCAGGCTGCGAGTTTGAGACCCCTGTCTTAGACCAAGGGAATTTCCTTTCTAACTTCCCTAATACTTACTGTGCCTATGCAAAAAAAAAAAAAAAAAAGACAAAGGCTTGCCATAACAGCCCCTCCTTTTTTTGTTTTATTTTTTTCTGGTTGTTACTGTTTTACCTGTTTATTGGTTTTTTTTTGGTTTTTTTTTTTGGTTTTTGGGCCACACCCGGCGTTGCTAAGGGGTTACTCCTGGCTGTCTGCTCAGAAATAGCTCCTGGCAGGCACAGGGGACCATATGGGACACCGGGATTCGAACCAACCACCTTTTGTCCTGGGTTGGCTGCTTGCAAGGTAAATGCCGCTGTGCTATCTCTCTGGGCCCGTTACCTGTTTACTGTTACTGTTGTTTTTTGTTGTTGCCTGTTCTTTTTGTTTTCTTTTTTCATTTTTTTCTTTTTTTACTTCTTTTAAATTGATATTAAAAGCTCCTAAATGGACTCCTCCCAGCTATCTTTCTTTTTTTCCCCTTTTTTTCCTTTTTCAACAGAATCACAGAGCTTAAAATATCTTGTTTTGCCTCATAAATTGAGAGGGGAGGGAGGAAGTGAGTGGTACCAAGAGCAAATAGTCACATGAACATTGAGTGGGAATAAAAAATGATCAGGCCTAAACACCAATCTCAAAGTCAACAACAGAATCAAGATACCCAATCTACAACAAGTTATATACAAAAGGACCTGTTACACTAGCAGTCCAGGGTGCAAAGGGGAGGTATGGGATACATGCTGGGAACATGAGTGGATGGAGGACAACAATGGTGGTGGGAATAGCCCTAATTCACTGTCACTATGTACCTTAAGTCTTCAATTAGCAATAATCGTGCCTCAGATAAACCTCATTGGCTACAATACTGCCACTGCACAAAGCTCACTATGTACCTTCAATATAACTGCCAAAAGGCCCAGCAGTCCCCTTCTAAACCCAACATCCTCTAGGTCCAGATTTAAATGCTTCAACTACACAATTAATCTCAAAGGTAACAAGTCATGAATCCTCCCAGGTAGGAACTCTGACACTTTCTCAGAGAGGATGTGGATTAATTCTCCACCCTGTTGGAAGACCCGAGCCCCACCCCAAAAACAAAACATTTTCTATTATATAAACAGCCAAGCTGCACAGCTCCACAACTGAGACTCACAGTTCCTGAATCATCTCAGCTCCACAGCTCCTAGACTATCAGCTACATATGTGGCCATGCCATACCTTCAAATTTCACAGTACTATGAGCCCAGTAGTAACACAACAAATTTGATGAAAAAGTTGCAAAGTCCACTAAGCTCAATGAGCAAAACAAGTAACACAGAATTAACGCTAACCAGCTCAGTAAATCACAATTAGTAAACATCACTATGAGATGTAACAATTATCACAAATTCTCTTTTATTTTATTTTATTTTTTTTTTGTTTTGGGCCACACCCATTTGATGCTCAGGGGTTACTCCTGGCTATGCGCTCAGAAATCACCCCTGGCTTGGGGGACCATATGAGACAAATTTGATGAAAAAGTTGCAAAGTCCACTAAGCTCAATGAGCAAAACAAGTAACACAGAATTAACGCTAACCAGCTCAGTAAATCACAATTAGTAAACATCACTATGAGATGTAACAATTATCACAAATTCTCTTTTATTTTATTTTATTTTTTTTTTGGTTTTGGGCCACACCCATTTGATGCTCAGGGGTTACTCCTGGCTATGCGCTCAGAAATCACCCCTGGCTTGGGGGACCATATGAGACACCAGGGGAATGAACCGCAGTCCATCCTACGCTAGGGCTTGCAAGGCAGACACCTTACCTCCAGCGCCACCTTCCCAGTCCCACAAATTCTCTTTTATTGATCAATTTTTTGGTAAGTACATTTGCCATTTTGTTTTAGCAAACAATAAACAGTAATTATTTTATACCTACTAAGGGGACAGACTTAGGGGAAGGGAAATTGGGGACTCTGGTGGAGGGAAGGTCACACCGGTGGTGGGAATAGTATAGAAACATTGAATCCTGAAATAACTGGATAATAAAAAACTTCATAAATCATAGAGTTTAAATAAAGTCTCAAATATAAAAAAAAAGAGAAAGGGAGCATATATCTTATGAGAGTAAGTGAAAAAGAGAAGAAAGAATATACAAAATCAAACTATTTACTTCCAAAATTGTAGAACAGAGACTTAATAGCAAGATACAATAATGTTTTGATGTACATACAGAAAATTTAAAAATCTTCCTAAGAAAGGAGTTAGCTGAATGATACAGGATTTCAAAAAATAAGGGAAAGAATTAGTCTCGGAACTAAGAAATGTCACTTCTATTTAAGAAAGTTGTACTTAGGTAAGATAAAGAACCATATTCTGCTTATCCTATTTCTATGTTTTAAAAGGGGCATCAGTGAAGTCAAAGACAATATGGGTGTTTAGGGGGTGCTCTATATCTTGCCAACTCCATTCAAATCTCTGGTAGTACATATGGTCCCCCAGCACCACCCGGGGTCACTCCTAAGCAAAATGGCAGGAACAGTCCCTAACAGTACCAATAAACAAATTTTCCAATTTGTTTGGAAACAATTTCCAAATGTTCCAACCCCAATAAACAAGCAAATAAATAAATAAGGCACCAGAAAGTAGCCTACTTCTTATTTATAAAGGAAATTCTGTCTTTACATATAATAGCAATATTTACCAAGATTTTTGAGAGATTAAAACAATTTATCTTTTTTTCATTTTTACTGGTTGCTACTACTATTTAATAAAAAAAATTACTAGCAATTCAATGATCTTTACATTCTTATTTTTAAAAATCAATATTCCTAAACTATAAAAAACAAATTATTTTCTAGGCCAGGCAAAAGTAACTAACATTAAAGGGATGCTGGAGCAATAGCACAGTGGTAGGAAAATAGATTGCCTTCCACATAGCCAATCTGGATTTAATCCCTGGCATTTCATATGGTCCCCTGAGCACTGCCAGTAGTGATTCCTGAATGCACAGCCAAGAGTAATCAATCCCTGAGCATCACCAGGTCTGACCCCAAAACAAAACAAACAAGTATTAAACATTAACACATGCCTTGCAATGCAAAAGAAATAATTTTAATCCCTAGCATTATATGGCCCCAAGCACTGTCAGCTACAGTTCTGGCAATATCTAGGCACTGCTTGTGGCTCTCTAACACCACAGGGCCCAAATGGCCTGCACATTCATACTAAGTATATCTGGGAAAAGACCCCAGGATTCTTGAACACTGTTGGGATATTATATTTCTGAATATTCAGAAAAGTAACATTCTCTGTTAGAGAACTAATACTGCATATTTATTACAGTTAAAAATAGAGGAGGGGCCGGGCGGTGGCGCTAAAGGTAAAGTGCCTGCCTTGCCTGCGCTAACCTTGGACGGACCGCGGTTCGATCCCCCGGTGTCCCATATGGTCCCCCCAAACCAGGGGCGATTTCTGAGCACATAGCCAGGAGTAACCCCTGAGCATCAAACGGGTGTGGCCCAAAAACCAAAAAAAAAAAAAAAAAATAGAGGAAAACACAATTCTACCAAGAGAAAAAAAATTTAATCCTTGAACACCTAGATTCTGACAAAGGAGAAATAAAGAAAAAGCAACTTGGCATTTACAATATTGTTAATGAAGGGGTATCATGCATATCAGATGAGTGTTAAAGACTGAAACTCAATTTGAACAACTTTGTATGTCTCATAATGATTCAACTAAAACATTTATTTAAAAATAATGAAATAGGAACCTATAAATTTTTCTCTTGAAAGTTTGTATCTTGCCGGAGAGATAGCATGGAGGAGGTAGGGAATTGCCTTACATGCAGAAGTATGGCAGTTTGAATCCTGGCATCCCATATGGTCCCCTGAGCCTGCCAGGAGCGATTTCTGAGCGTAGAGCCAAGAATAACCCCTGAGCGCTGCCAGGTGTGACCACCCCCCCCCAAAAAAAAAGAAAAAAGAAAGTTTGTATCTTAGAAAGATGATTCAATACATGAAATATGAAATGTCAGATTCTCAAACTTCATATTTCTAAGTTCAAATAACTACAAACTGAGGACATAAGGATGAAAACCAAAGAGAAGCTATTAGACCAATCCCTTTAATATATAGGTCTACAATTGCAATTGATAGGTAATTAAAACAATAGTTGGTCAAGTCTGTATCTTTTACTTTTCTTGTTTGTTTGGTGCTACACTTGGTGGCATTCAGGGATCACGCCTAGTGGGATTAAGGATACAATATGGGGTGTCAGGATCAAACTCAGTTTGGCTGTGCCCATGGCAAGCACCCTGCCTACTATACTATCTCTCCAACCCCAAAACCATTATTTCATATCTAACAATTTCTAAGCATGGATTTCCAACAATGATATAATACTGCCTCTAATATTTACAGAAAGGGGACCAGAGAGATAGTACAGTGGGAAGGGCATTAGCCTTGAACAGAACCAACCCAGGTTTGATCCCTGGCACCCCACTCATATGGTTCCCTGGATCAACCAGGAGTATTCCCTGAGCACAGAGTTGGAGTAGGCCCTGATCACCACTGGGTATGGACACCGCCAAAAAAAAGAGATTAGTGTTTATTAAGAGTTATTTCAGTATTTAAATCTGATAAAACTTTCCTTAAGAATTCTACTACAAAAAAAAAAAAAAGAATTCTACTACAGCAAATTCTACTACAGCAAGATAAGCATGATAAATTTGCAGTTGCTACATAACTACTGTAGCTCACTTCTAGTACTTGTATATGTCTTAATACTCTAAGTTTTTTTTTTTTTTTTTTTTTTTGGTTTTTGGGCCACACCCATTTGACGCTCAGGGGTTACTCCTGGCTATGCACTCAGAAGTCGCTCCTGGCTTGGGGGACCATATGGGACGCCGGGGGATCGAACCGCGGTCCGTCCTAGGCTAGCGCAGGCAAGGCAGGCACCTTACCTCCAGCGCCACCGCCCGGCCCTTAATACTGTAAGTTTTAAGTTAAAAAAAAAGAGATATTAGCAACCTGAAATGTTTTTGAAAGTAAGAAAGCAAAAGGGTCAAGATCAGTCATGTTTTAGATCTCTTAAAAGAATTAAAGAGCCCAAGAAATACTACAGAAAGTAAAGTGTTTCCCTTGCATGCAGCCAGCCCTTGTTCAAATCCCTAGGACCACATATAGTCCGGAGTTGCACCAGGGGCCACTCCTGAGAACGCTCTCTTCTTCTCTCTCTCCTTTTCTCTCTCTCTCCTCTCTCTTCCCCTTCTCCTCTTCCTCCTTCCCTCCCTTCCCTCTCTCTCTCCTCTCTCTCTTCCTCTCTCACACTCACACACAGAGAAAAGAATGCTAACAGCGAAGGAAGATCAAAATTAAGTGATGTTGAGGTTGGAGAGATAGTACAAAGAATAACAAAGGTTAGCATGTGACTGTGGATACTGCAACTTGGTTTGAACCCTGGCACTATATGTGGTTCTCCAAGCATCACCAGAACTGATTCAGCCAAAAGTAAGCCCCCAAACAAAAAACAAAAACCTCAGACCAATATAAATCACAGAATGACCCTAATTTTCTAAATGAAAATAGTCACAAATTATCATAAACCTAATTTATAAAAGAATCCTCAAAACACTAAAAATGTTATGAAGTCTTGAACAAAACTGTTTCTTAGAATAAAAAAAGACAAAGACATTGATAGTGATATAAAAGGAGGGAAAGCTTGAAAACTAAAAGGGTTAAGGTAGTTATAAATATATCCCCAAACTTCAATCACAAATATATAGTTATATATTATATATATAAATCTTAAAAAGAAAGAGCAATTTCATCTCTTTTTTTTCTTTTGTTTTTTTTTTTTTTCAAACCACACCGATTTGATGCTCAGGGGTTACTCCTGGCTAAGCGCTCAGAAATTGCCCCTGGCCTGTAGGGGACCATATGGGACGCTGGGGGATCAAACCGCGGTCCTTCCTTGGCTAGTGCTTACACCTAACCTCTAGTGCCACCTCGCCGGCCCCTCATCTCTTTTTTAATGAAGGACTGGAAAATAATCAGTGCAAAGCTCAATGGAGGCAAAAATAAAGTCTTTAGCTAATAGCAAGCTGAGAGAACGAGAGTCCATTTGTCCAATAGCACTGAACCAAATACATGAGAACCTGGAAACTCATTTAAATTTAATAAGGAACTAATATATGTGTATACATATCAAATTTGAATCAAAAATATATTTTACTTATTGCTTCACCCATGCATTTAATGAATAGAGTAAATTACTAATGTTAAGACTGTGCAAACATTTTATAGGTCAGTTTCATGATCTTGTCAAAATTATGCCAGTTTCATGATCTTGTCAAAATTATGCCATGTTTATTTTCTCCTGGATTATTTGTAAAGACTCACTATAAACCTACTATAAGACATTTTATGTCCTATTTTCCCTAAAAGACAAGTCTTATAATTTCGCGTGTGCCCAAATTTTATAACAAAGAGTTTAACTAGGAGAAAACTGAAATATTCTCTACATGTAGAAAATTCTCTACATGTTATTTAGTGTTACAAGTCAGCCACCAAAACAAGCTGAGTTCTTTACCGTAAGTTTTATCTATAAGGTTCATTTTCTTGGGAGTGATTTCTTTCTCTTCAGGTATCTAGAAAAAAGGCTGATAGTATTACGCACAAAGAAATACTGAGAGTTATATACTAACCTGACCCAGTCCAGGCATACCTCCTCCAAGTCTAAGAAGTCTGTCCATTTTTCTAAAAAAAAAAAACAAAAACAAAAAAATGTTCCTGAGTACAAAAGTGTCTACTCAATTGCTATCTATATAATTCACCTTCAGTCACTCAGTATGTCAAAAATATTGGTGGTAATTACAACACAACATCAGACTTCCTGTTAATTAACACCACATATTAATTCAAGAAGCTGTCTTCCATGCTAATTAACAGACCTTATTTTACTGCTTTGGTTTTGGGTTATCCCCAGTTTTAAAGACAAGCAATCTTAGCATACTTTCAAAACTTTGCTATCATTAAGTTAATTATATTTTCTTATTGTTATCTAATAAAGTACCTGAATGAGGAAAATTTGCCTGTAATACTTATCATATGTATGATTGAATTTCCTCTCATTTGTCCTGAGTGTACAAATAAAATCCTCACTTTTAAATTAAATTTTAACATCCTCATTAGTAAGTTCTGTGCTAATTAACTTACAGCTTGTCAGTTATCATCAAAACTACATGTGAAAGACATTGTGAGTAGATTATGGATCTCTGAATTAGCATCAAAGGCTTTTTAAAAACGAACTCATTATACTAAAAGAAATATAAAATAAACATTAAATGCAATAAGATAATGTCCTAGAACTTGCACAGATTTTTATTCCAAATGTTATAAAGATATACATCTCTTTCATGAAAGAAATTCAATTGCTACTCTCAAGTATAACTTTACAGCTAATCAATATGAACAAAATTAACTTTGACTATCAATTTAATTTTGTTTTTTAGTTTGTTTGTTTGTTTGTTTGTTTTGGCTACACCCTACTATGTCCAGGTCTTGGTCAAAGATCACACCTGTGGGTTATTAAGTGCCACAGATTGAACCCATGTGAACCATGTGTAAGGTAAGGACTTTACCCACTTCACTATCTCTCCTCCAGCCCTGTTGACTTGTTTTTTCTTTTTGTAATGTCTAGAATTACAAGATAATCTTATAAGCTTGAAAAACTTGAAGAATTCAAGTAAAGAAACAGTATACTAATATATTTCAAACTGCAAAAGGATGAGTAGTCCAATGACAAAAACTAATATTGTATCACTAATCATGACAATGAAGCAATTTTTCTACTTGCAAATTGTTATGCCTTAGAATTGTTTTTAAGTTAGTGCTAATAGTTTTTAATATTATTTTAGAAAATATTACTAAAATTTATATTTTAAATCGAATGCTAACAGATTTACTCATTCACCCATGTTTTTATTAGTGAGAACTGCTATACAAACTAACACTCAATGACGTATCATTTTCTTACTAGTCACGTATACACTAGGTTCTTTTTACCAATTTAATCCTGTATATATCCATATATATGCTAATACCACAAATTTTATTCAAGTCTACACACAGGACAGTGCACAATCGATATAGCCATGCAAATTTTCTCAAAGTGGAAACTCCAGTATAACAATTACCAAGGAGAAACATAATTGGCATCTATTTTTACAAAACCTCTCATTCACTGTTCTCAATCTCCATCACCCCAAAAAGAAGTCCAGCATAAATTAATTCTTCATTTTTTATTTCTAGATAAACATGATCATAGGATTTTTTTATGTGTGCCTTGTTACATCAACAAGTGTCTGAAAATTACAATGAACAGTTATTTAAAAACATGAAACGGCACATTAGTCCAGACAAAATTTCATATTTTACAAACATTAACTTATCACCTACTAGCAACATCTACAAATAAAATCTCCATCAACTTTTCATTAAATTCATCAAATATGGCATTAAGTAACTTATTTTTAAATACGGAGGTGGGTCTGTTTGGGCACACCTGAATGTTCAGAGGAACTACATGGTGCCAAGGGATGGAACCTAGAGTTCTTATACAAAGCAAGTTCTCCAGTTTTTTGAGCCATATCCCTCACCCCAAAAACAACTTTTGAAGACTGTTCCCACAATAAAACTTGGGTATTTTAAAATATTAAAAGACATTTCCTCTAGAACATGCAATCAAAGAGAAAAATCTTTTAAAAACAAAAAACAAACACCACATATACTTAGACATTACATATATATATATATATGTATATATGTATATATATATATGTATGTATGTATGTATGTATATACATATCCCAGGCCAAAGTCAATTCCCAGCTGTGTTCAGTTTATCTGTTCTCCCAGTGTTGTTTCTGATGACTTTACACAGACTCCAGATGCTGTGAATATACATGAGCAGAGTGGGGAACAGAGGGAAAGAGAATCTGGCAGGTCAACTTGTGTTTTAGCAAAATCTGATATCTCAGCAAACAAGAAAAAATATTTAGCAAACAAAGATCTTACTTGAGTAAGATTATTTGGTTTAATAAATTTAAAAATAAAAATAAAATGTATTGGTAAGTATATTGATAAATCTTCTAAATCACATTAAAAAGTTTATAAAAGTACAAAATTTAGTTATCTAAACTTTTTCATGCTTCCTTAAATCTAGCTACCTAGTTGACAAATTTAATTTTTATAATAAAAATGATTCTTTCACATGTTTTTTATATACTTAAAGAAAAGTAAAATACATTCTCCATTCTCACCTGTTCAGTAATTATACTTCTTATGATGTAAAGCTTCTATTTGTTGAGTTTGACAAGTTTCTTTTTCTCAGGATCTTGTTAATACTGGTAGGTATAATTTTCCCAGGTCTTTTTTTTTCCTCCCTCTCTCCTAAAAACAGGGGAGGGGAGGACAAATAAGATCAAGATGTAAAAAACATGCCAAGAGTGTAGTAATAATGAAAATAAAATAAATCATTTTTAAGAAATGACCATCTCAAGAGCAAGAGTGCATAGAGATTAAGCCTGCATCCAAATTTTGGTATGTCTTTTTTAAGTGTTCTTATTATATTTAAGGGTTGAAATTTCACAACTTGAAACTTTCTAAAAGTGTTGCAAAGAAAAATGAAAGCTTGGGACCAGAGCGATAGAACTGTGACAGGGTGTCCGCCTTGCAAGCAGTCTACTTGGGACAGATCAAGGTTCATTCCTGGTATCCCATATGGGCCCTCGAACCTGCCAGGAGTGATTTCTGAGCACAGAGCCAGGAGTAACCCCTAAGCACCACCAGGTGTGGCCCAAAAACCAAAATAAAACAAAACAAAAAAAGATATATCTTCTAGCTCTTTCCTTAAATTATCCTCACAGTTATGATTCATATTCCATGCATATTAGCAAAAAAGTAAAACACTGACAAGAAAAAGTTTACAACTACTAGAGAAGTAACAGCAAGGGTTTTAAGAAACAGGAAAGAGGCTGCAGAAAAAGTTTAGTGGGCAGGCACTTGCCTTCTATGTGGCTAACCCTAATTCAATTCCAGCACCCCAGAAGCTGCCAAGAGTGATCTCTTAGTATTTTAAACACCTCTGCAATCTAGTTGCCAATAATGACCAAAAACTGATTGCTAAAAGCCAAACCTTTTTTAACTTTGATACTAGTGGCTTTTAGAACCAAGTAATTTTTGTTGGAAGGGGCTATCACTTGCATTATAGATGTTTAGCATCAAACCTATCATCTTTCTACCCACTATACCTAGTAGCATCATACAGTGTGAGAATCAAAAATATCTTGAATCTAGACACTGCCAAATGGCCTCCAGAATGACAAAACTACTTTTAGTTAACAATCACAACAAAATGACTATGCAACTTTAGGTAAAAATATCCTGGCTTAATTTTATTAAATTTAAAGATAATTGAGGACTTGAGCGATAGCACAGCGTTTGCCCTACTATGCAGCTCACCCAGGACAGACCCGGGTTCAATCCCTAGATTCTCATATGGTCCCCCGAGCCTGCCAGGAGTTATTTCTGAGTGCAGAGCCAGGAATAATGCTCAGTGCCACCAGGTATAACCCAAAGACCAAGAAAATTAAATGATTTTTTAAATTGAGTATTGAAAATTTTGGGAAATAATCAAAGTTCATCGAGGCAATTCCACTCCAAGGTATATCTACAGAAGTGCCAGCAGATATTTAGAAAAAGGTACTACTTACAAATGTGCATATTTATAATACACATTTTAAAGACTTAAGGATTTTAAAATGCTTGACTATGATTAAACTTTACTTACCCCTGGTTCATAATGTATTACAATATAATACAGAAATATAGCTTCAACACATTTTATTAGCATAAAAGCCTCACCACTCTCACCAGCAAAGTTTTAGTCCATTATCAGATTAAACCACTTCTACCTTCTTCTCGTGCCCATTTCCCCTACATCTCTAGTAACCATCACATTTTTATGATATAAAATAACAAGCACTGAGTAATTTTTTGTCATGACTATTTATTGCTTTAGTAGTTTACATTCCATGAGAAAAATCAACCTGTATTTTACTTTTTGCACTGGTTTGGGGAGCCATACCCAGAAGTTCTCAGGGGTCAGCTCTGATCTCGGGGATCAGTCCTAGTGGGCCCAGGGGATTATATATATGATGCTGGGGGTAGATCATGGGTCAGTCATAAGCAAGACAAGTGCCCAACCTGTTGTACTGTCACAATAGCCAGGCTTTCAATTTTTTAATTCTCCTTAATGGAATCATCTTAAGCTCCATCCATGTTGATGCCAAAGGCAAGATTTCAACTTTTTTAATAACGAAATGGTATTCCTTTGTGATACCCAAACCACAATCACTTTTCTAATCAACTGCGAAACAACATTTAGGTTGTTTTCATGTCTCCACTACTGCAAGTAATGCTGCTATAAACATATAGGTAATTCTTTGAATTAATGTTTCCACATTCTTTGGATAAATCCTTAGGAGTTATTTGAATCATACTGTATTTATATTTTAGGGGATTTTTATTTAAGAAATCAACATTTTCCATAAAGGTTGCACAATTTATATTCCCAACCAATAGTATACAAGAGTTCCTCTTCCTCTACAACACTCTCTCATTTTACTCTTTTTGGTTTCTTTTTTGAGGGGACACACCCTGCAGTGTCCAGGGCTTATTCCTGGCTTTATACTCAAGAGGTCATTCCTGAGAGGCTTGGGAAACCATATGGGGTGCTAGGGATTGAACTTGGAGATCCTAGATCAATCTCCTGTAAGGCGAATGTCTTACTTGCTGTACTATCTCTCTGGCCCTTGATTTTCTTTTTTTCTTTTTTGGTTTTTGGGCCACACCCAGTGATGTTCAGGGGTTACTCCTGGCTATGTGCTCAGAAATCGCTCCTGGCATGGGGGACCATATGCGATGCCTGAAGATCAAACCGTGATCTGTCCTAGGTCAGTGTGTGCAAGGCAAATGCCCTACCACTTGTGCCGCTGCTCTGGCCTCTGGCCCTTGATTTTCAATCTTTTTGATAAAAGCCATTCCTGAGGGTGAGGTGATATATCAATGTAGCTTTTTAAAAAGTCCTATTACAGGGGGCCAGAGCAGTAAGTGCAGTGGTAGGGCGCTTGTCTTGCATGTGGCTAACCCAGGACGAACCTTGGTTTGATCCCAGGCATCCCATATGGTCCCCCAAGCCAAAAGTGATTTCTGAGCGCATAGCCTGGAGGACCCCTGAGTGTAACCGAGTGTAGCCCAAAAACAAACAAACAAACAAAATATTACATTTAAAGTCATATTATTTTAACAGTACTCAATTTTTATTTTTAATGTGCTCACTGATCATTTATGTTTATTTTGCATACGTGTATATTCATTATGAAAACCTTGTAACCATACTGTTTAAACAAAAAAAAATTTTAAAAAGAAGTATGGGAGGGGCCTGGAGAGATAGCACAGCGGTGTTTGCCTTGCAAGCAGCCGATCCAGGACCAAAGGTGGTTGGTTCAAATCCCGGTGTCCCATATGGTCCCCCGTGCCTGCCAGGAGCTATTTCTGAGCAGACAGCCAGGAGTAACCCCTGAGCGCTGCCGGGTGTGGCCCAAAAACCAAAAAAAAAAAAAAAAAAAGAAGAAGTGTGGGGCCAGAGAGATAGAACAGCGGTAGGGCATCTGCTTTGGAGGCAGCAATTCAGGATTGATGGTGGTTCGAATCCCGGCACCCCATATGGTCCCCCGAGTCTGCCAGGAGCGATTTCTGAGTGCAGAGCCAGGAGTAACACCTAAGCGCTGCCAGGTGTGAACTAAATAAATAAATAAATAAATCATGTATTCAAATATGCATAAACAAATACCTTTTTTTTGCTTAGGGTCATAGACTATACCTAGTGGCACTTAGGGTTTTTCCCTGGCAGTACTCAGGGAACTATGTAATACCAGAATAAAAACTCAGAACTGTACACAACACAAGCATTTCAGACAGCTGAGCCATCTTCCTCAATCCAAATCTACCCTCCCCACCACCTTTTATTGGCTGCTTATTTTGTTGTTGAGTGTAAAAACAGCTTGTAAGTTCTAATAGCTATTAACCTTTGTTGGATGTATGTGAGAATATTCTCTGCCACTTAGTAGAAAGTCTATTCTCTGTCCTTTCTATTCCTCCCCAACCTCCTCCCACAAACAGAAGTGCCAAATACTACTCCTGTCTCAATGTTTATGGACACTCCTCCAGCATACTCAAGGATCATACAGTGTCTGGGGAGGGAAACAGGAAGAAACTGAACTCAGGGAGCCCATATGCAAAGCATTCATTCCATTCTTTCAGTTTGTCTTTGAGTTTCTTTCATTTTGTGGAACTGTTTAATTTAATGTAATTCCATTTTTCTTCTTGCTTCTGTTCCTCTTTAAAAAGTAGTAAAAGACCTGAAGTTATTACTGAATCCAGTTCCCTAGAGTGTTTTGCCTTGTTTTCTTCCATGTATTTTATTGCCTCAGGTTCAACATAGGCTAGCTATTATTTTTTGTTTGTTTTTAAGCCATACCTTTCAAGGCTCAGAGGTTACTTCTGGCTCTGCACTCAGAATTCACTCCTAGCAGGGATCAGGGGATCATCTGGAATGCCAGGGATTGAACCCAGTTGGTAGCATGCAAAGCAAAAGCCTTACCACCCACGTCACAGCCCCCTTAAACTACTTATTATAATATGCCTAATGTGTTATCCAAGTTTTCTTTAAAAAAGGTATCTATTCAAGTCTTTATCAAACTTTTGCTGGGATTACTTGGGATTTGTTGTTACTGTTGCTGAGTTCTTTATATAGTTTAGATAATAAGAGCTTATGAGGTATAATATACAAATATCTTCTCACAGGGCCCGGAGAGATAGCACAGCAGCGTTTGCCTTGCAAGCAGCCGATCCAGGACCAAAGGTGGTTGGTTCGAATCCCGGTGTCCCATATGGTCCCCCGTGCCTGCCAGGAGCTATTTCTGAGCAGACAGCCAGGAGTAACCCCTGAGCACCGCCGGGAGTGGCCCAAAAACCAAAAAAAACAAAAAACAAATATCTTCTCACAGACATAGGTTTCTTTTTATTATTATTTTCCTTTACCTTACTTAATTATTATTTTAGTTTATAATTTATTTATTGTTTATTAAGGTGTTTTCTTTTTCTGTACAAAAGGTACAGTAAAAGGGGGCTCTATTTGATATAGCCCCCTTCATTTCTGTTTTTTTTTTCCTTTGTACCTGAATTTAGTTCCCATTTCAGTGGGAACCTATTTAATCTCCTGCACTATATGGACATCCAAGTATAAGAAGTGTAGTCCAGCAGTCAACACTGTTGGGCTGGCCCTAGTTGCCCCAAGCACAACAGAATCTAAGAATCACCATACCTTTAGGTCCTAGTACTGAATCCCAGTTGGCCAAGTATCACCATGAGTGGTCCTGAAAACCCTGAACTGCCTGAGATCCCTAAAAAGTAGTTTAGTCCCCAAAGACATTTCAACCATCAATGTTAATGTGTACACCTATATTTTCATCTATGTATGTTACAGTCTTTATATAATTTTTAATACATTTTTTTTTTTTTTTTGGTTTTTGGGCCACACCCAGTGACGCTCAGAGGTTACTCCTGGCTATGCACTCAGAAGTTGCTCCTGGCTTGGGGGACCATATGGGACGCCGAGGGATCGAACCGCGGTCCATCCAAGGCTAGCGCAGGTAAGGCAGGCACCTTACCTCCAGCGCCACCGCCCGGCCCCAATTTTTAATACATTTTGAGTGAATTTTTGTGTAATTACTTTATCAACATTCCAGATAGCATTTTTTACTATTCCTCTATTTTCTCTTGTGCACATATTCTATGATGTAATTTATAAAATAAAATAATTAAACCCCATGGAAAATGGACCTAAATGGAAAGATGATCACAATATTCTTTTTTTTTTTTCCCGATTTTTGATTTTTGGACCACACCCAATAACGTTCAGGGGATACTCCTGGGTATGTGCTCAGAAATCGCTCCTGGCTTGGGGGGGCCACCTGGGACGCCGGGGAATCAAACCACGGTCTGTCCTAGGTTAGCACGTGTAAGGCAAATGTCCTAGCAGCCCTACCGCTTGCACCACTGCTCCAGCCCCTCTCTTCTTTTTTAAGCTTTTTATTTTATCACCAAAGTTACAATGTTGCACACGACTGAATTTCAAGCTCTGTTTAAACACCAACCCAATTACCAGTGTTCATTTCCTTCCACCAATGTTTCCAGTTTCCCTCCATGACCTCTTTTTTTTTTTTTCCATATGAGGTTTAAGAACTAAGTAAATGTCAAGATTTAAATCCTGGTTATCCTTTAGTTTATTTTGTTTCCTACTTGCAAAATTAATTCATTCACTTCACAGTTGCTTAGAAGGTTAAAAAAAGATATAATGGATGTAAAAAGACAATTTGATATAATAACATACAGTAAGTAATGTTGGGCCAGAAAGATACTACAAGCAGGTAGGGTATTTGCCTTGTACCTGGTCGTTCCACTCCAGCATCCTATAGGATTCCCTGAGCCCTACCAGGAGTGATCCCTGATCACTGAGCAAGGAACAAGCCCTTCAGTATTTCTGGGAGTGTGCCTCGCCCGTCCCCTCACCAAAATAAAAATAAACATTAAGTAGTGACTGTGGGGGCCGGAGAGAGAGCATGGAGGTAGAGTATTTGCCTTGCATGCAGAAGGATGGTGATTCGAATCCCAGCATCCCATATGGTACCCCGAGCCAGCCAAGAATGATTTCTGAGCGTAGAGCTAGGAGTAACCCCTGAGAGCTAACGGGTGTGACCCAAAAACAAACAAAAAAAAAGTAGTGAATGTGGCTTGTAACAACATCTCAGATAGTTCAACTACCAGACATCCTTTTCCATATAGTTTGACACACTTACTTTCAAAGCATTGGGCATATTTCACAGTACTAAATTAAATACAATGGAGAAAGTACCATATTTTCCAGCATATAAGAAGGCTTTTTAACCTATGAAATACTTCTTAAAAGTTGGGGTCGTCTTATACGCCAGTATACAGCATGCTGAAACTTACTCCAGCTTCAGGGACAAGTGATCCGTCCCCCTCTTACAGACAGCCGCATCCCACCCAGCTGCCAGGCATCATCACTCAGTCCTCTGCTTGTCCTGATTCATCTTTCAGGGTACACAGAGGAATTGAGTTACCTAGCGCTGAATCCCACCCAGCCACCAAGTGTCATCACTGGTCTGTGGCTTTCCGGTGCTCAGTCCTCTGTTCAGCTTTTATGAGACACAGAGGAGACGCTCTGTTTCCCTCTAGCTATCCTATTAGTCACTGCACCCCAGCCAGCTGCTCTTGGAGGAGCCCCCTCTCCCTGCTCTCAATGTAGATCACAATTAAAAAATCACAATCACTCACTACAAATGACAAATGTAAAATGATTGTTGGCACTCCAAAGTCTAGCTTTATTAAACATATACTGTTAACCTCTGAGGGCTCTACTCTTTTTCTCTTATGTTTTTTAATTTCCGTTTGGTGTGCGTTAAAAGAGGTAGTCTTGTCTGGCAAATATAGCCCAAACCCTATATTTTAACAAGAAAAGTAGGGCTCTTATATGCCCAGCTGTCTTATAAGCCAGGAAATACAATAATTTGTATGTTACAGAACTTGGCAAAGAGTTCAAAAATGAAAGTATTATTCTCTATCATAAAAGATCATTTACATTTCTTACAAATAAAAGGTCTACAGATCTAGAACAAATTCTAACCTATCAGAAAGCAGAGAGCCGGAGTAACAGAACCAAGGAGAAGGTGCTTGAGTTACACACCATTAACCCAGGCTCCATCCCCAGCAACCTATGTGGTCCCCCAGCACCACCAGGAGTAATTCATGAATATACAGCAAGGAATAACTCCTAAGCACCACCGGGTATGGACCTACAAAAAAAAAAAAAAAAAGGCAAAGAACCCGAGAGTTCATTCATAATATGATTAATCTTAATTAAAACACTATAGATACTATCAAACATAATTTGAATTCTAGTTGGTAAAAAAACATACAGAGGTATCAGTAATTTCAAAGGTTGTTGCTTTTCTATTTTTTTAATCTCCCAACTGAGTTAATATCTGATTAATCTCTTAAGTGTTAGATGATATTTACATTGGAATTAAAATAAGTGAGTGATCAGATGTTTATAGTAAATGATGTATGAAATCCTGAATAACCCTGAAAAACGAATCTTTTAATTACCTAACAAGGTTTAAAATGTATCTTCTTTCTGGAAGCCACTCACAATGATACTTGGTCCAGCAGTGTAGGCCTGAATTCAGGTGTAGAATTCAGGTCATGGCAGATTCAGGGCAGGTTGTAGCCGTGGTGGCACTGGGTTGGGAGGGAATGGTGATAGAACACAGCCTGATACATGGCATGTCATATCCCTGACTCCCATGATTTTCTTCAACTTTTTAACCTTTTCACAAGGCTCACTGAGTTCCAATAATTCATAAAATTCAAACAAAATCATGAAACCTTGGGGCCGAAGCAGTGGTACCTAGTGCGAGCTAGCCTAGGACAAACTGTGGTTTGATTCCCTGGTGTCCCATATGGTCCCCCAACCCAGAAGTGATTTCTGAGCGCATAGCCAGGAGTAAACCCCTGAGCGTCACCAGGTGTGGCCCAAAAACAACAAACTAACAAATACCAAAATCATGAAGCCTTTGGCTATTTAACAGTGTGTTTCTTATTTCTCCAATTTAACTCCACAATCTATGATGTATTAAAAACAATTCTCAGATTAATACTAAATTTCTTTTAAAACTAATTCATATGGGGGCCAGAGCAAGTAGGACAGTTGCCTTACACAAAGTGACCTGAGTTCCATCCCTGTCATCCCATATAGTCCTACAGCCAGGAATAATTTCTAAGAGCAAAGCCAAGAATATTCCTGAGCATTGGCAGGCGCAGCCCAAAAGCCAAAACAACAACAAAATAGTAATCATGTAAGTTATCTCAGAGCAATTTCTTTGCTTTTGCAATTTCTCTATTTAACACCATGGTTACACACATGTTCGTAATTGGGTGCCAGCCATAAAATGCACACACCCCCTTCACTAATGCAACTTTCCTGCAATCAACTAATTCCCTCCTCATCCAATCCCTCGAAAACAGGCATTGTATTTCTCTATCACTGTCATGATAGTTGTTAGTGTAGTTATTTCTAACTGCACTCACCACTCTTCATGGTAAGCTTGCTATCATGGGCTGGTCCTTCTGGGCAGCCCTTACCTCTTCTGTCTCTGAGTATTATACTATACTGTCTTCTATTTTTCTTAAATCCCACAGATGAATGAGACTATTCTGTGTCTATCTCTCTCCCTCATACTTATTTAACTCAACAATAGTCTCCATATCCATTCATGGATAGGCAAATTTTGTGATTTTATTTTTTTCTAATAGCTGTGTAGTATTCCATTGTGGAGATTAGCCAGTTTCTTTAGCCACACATCTGTTGTCAGGCATCTGGGTTGTTTCCAGATTTTGGTTAATGTAAAATGTGCTGCTATGAACATAGAAGTGCAGAGGGCATTATCATATTATGTTTTAGTGGTCCTAGGGTATATCCCTAAGAGTGGTATTGCTGGATCATATGGGAGATCAACGTCTAATTTTTTAAGGAATATCCATATTGTGAAAACAAAATTATTGATGCTGATTTTCATATATGGGGTATGAAAATAGGGGCTACCCACAAACTTATAGGACACATGATGAACAAGAGACATCATGTGATTCAGGTGTCAAAGCCTATGTCAGGTCTATGACTGACCCTGGGTTCATCTCATGCAAGACTTGGTCTCAGAGCTACAGGGCAAATGTAGAATTGGTTACCTCTGATCAGAGGACTCAAGCACTTCAAGTATGGTTGCCATTAAAAAAAAAAAAAAAAAACTTGGGGACAGAGAGATAGCATGGAGGTAAGGTGTTTGCATGCAGAAGGACAGTGGTTCGAATCCCGGCATCCCATATGGTCCCCCAAGCCTGCGATTTCTGAGCGTAGAGCCAGGAGTAACCCCTGAGCGCTACCGGGTGTGACCCAAAAACCAAAAAAAAAAAATTAAGAGTATCATAAAAACCAGAGACGGAGAGATAGCACAGAGGTAGGACGTTTGCCTTAAGATGCAGAAGGGGGGCCGGGTAGGTGGCGCTGGAGGTAAGGTGTCTGCCTTGCAAGCGCTAGCCAAGGAAGGACCGCGGTTCGATCCCCGGGCGTCCCATATGGTCCCCCCAAGCCAGGGGCGATTTCTGAGCACATAGCCAGGAGTAACCCCTGAGCGTCAAACGGGTGTGGCCCAAAAACCAAAAAAAAAAAAAAAAAAAAAGATGCAGAAGGATAGTGGTTCGAATCCCGGCATCCCATATGGTCCCCCAACCCTGCCAGGAGCGATTTCTGAGCATAGAGTCAGGAGTAACCACTGGACGCTGCCGGGTGTGACCCAAAACCAAAACAAAACAAAAAAAAAAAAAAAAAATATATATATATATATATATATATATATATATATTTGACAAAAACCTGTATCAGAGGTTAAAGATCTACTTTTTCAATTATAACAGCAATACATTTATTCATATTCACCAAGCAACAGGGAGGGCTAGGAAGTGGGGAAAAGTCTCCCACTCCCATGACTTCAAAACTTTGTCAGATAATAGTAATATATTCTGGGATAAATTTAAAATAATATTCATGCTTTTCATCTAATAACTCCTGATTACATTTTAATTATTCAGCCATCTACTTCTTAATCTAGTCATATGTACAAGAATCTACACAATAAAAAGTAATAAGTGAGGCTCCAAACCCTGTTGGGGATCACCAATCATACCCCAGGCTGAGAAATAGAACCCAGGCAGGGTACTGCATACCATGTATGTACTCCAATCCTTTAGCTAAGTCCCTGGCATGTAAAATTTTAAATGACAAAACAAAAACACCACCATTAATGTTCACCATTTCCACTAAAATTATTTCTGCTAACTCGACATTATCAAGTAACATCACTAAGCCCGCAGCTGTTTTTCTTTTTAAATTACAACTTTTAAGAAGTAAAAAAAATGTTCACCCTTTAAAAACTAATTTGTATGTGTGTGTTTTTGACCTCCCATTAATTTGAGTTTGACCACAATTTCAACAACTTCTTATCCTTTGGTGACCAGAAATATATTATATATCCAGACTCTTTCGAAAAGTTTACTTTTTTTTTTTTTTTTGGCTGACAGGAAGTAACGTCCCCGGGGCAAATCAAATGCCATCAGGTAATAACAACACACAGAAGCCGATGGCTGCTTTTTCATGAGCGAGCAAGAAATTCACCAGCAACAACTCAACCAGACTGAAAGTGAAGTAGTGAAAAAGCATGGCAGGCTAAATTGGGGTGTTCGTTTAGGAATGACGGCATCAAACAAATAAAGTTGTCCAAAAATCCAGAAAAAAAGGAAAAAAGAAAACGAAAAGGTCATGCATGGCAGGCAGGCATCAAATACACACTAGAAAAATCATCAAGGTTAAGAACAAGTGCATCTCGTGGGGAGGTTTTGTTTGGGTTTTGAAGAGGGCTGGAACCCCAACATTAAGATCAAAAGTGTCGAGGCCCAGTCTGGGGGCCAAACTTGTGCTAAAAAGCCAACAAGCATCCCAGGAGAAAGTTCCACTGTATTCCTTCGGCCTTGTGTCCTCCAACAAGAATGCAGCAACACAGAGGTCCACCGACAAGGATTTGATGCCTGATTCAGAAAAGAAAAAAGAATTGGGGGTAGCCGAGAAGAAGGAAGAGCCCACAGCCGGAGAGAATTCTGCCTTCAGGCCCGGGCCTCCTCCAGTGGCATCTCAGCGGGCAACGTGACTCAGGAAAGCTCGGGGCTGGCTGCGGCCTAACGCGGTTGCCCCAGCAGACCTCGGGGGGACCTACCTTCCCGGTCTTACCTGCGGGAGCAGGAAGCCGCGATCTGAGCCTCTGTGTCTTCCAGCTACCGGATAGGACGCGGTGGTGGCGGCGGCGGCGACAGCAGGCGGCTCACACCCTCCCTCGGCCGGTTCCGGGATGAACCGCGAAGCAGCGAGGATGAATCAGCCCGATTCCATTCAAAAGAGTCGCCCGGGCTTCCGCCGCGAAGCACTTCCGGGTTCGTGGGTCCTGCCTCGGCTTCCGTTCCTCCCCCCTCCCCCGACGGCCAATGGGCGAGGCAGCAATGGGCATCCCTCGGCGGAGCGGAGGGACCGACGGCGCGAGCGAAGCCTTTTCCCAGGGGGCGGGGCTTCGCGCTCGGACTGTTCCCGCCCCCTCGACCAGCCTCTTCTTTTCTTTTCCCTTCTCCCACCACAGCCCGCCTGCGGGAGCTACTGAGAATGAGGCCTTCTCAGTCTTGTCAGCCCTGGAAGAGACTTTGTATTTGGTGTTGCAAGTGCCTTCCTCAAAAATTCAAAATTCGCTGGAAGGAAAAGTTGGTCTTCTAGGAAACCTAAAGGAAAAGTGTGAAAGAAGGAGATGTTCTTTTTCAAAAATTCTCTAGTGATTCCTGTCTGCGTGGATTTCAGGGAAACACAACTCTTCCCAAACCTAAAAGACCACCTCTTTTTTTTTTTTAACCTCCAATTAATTTGGCAGGTTTTAGGGAATCATTTATTTATATTTATAAATGTCATCAGCATCAAGGTTTTAACTTCTTATCATGTGCTTTGCTAGGTTTTTCCAGGAGCATAACAGCCCCAAGAAATGAGTTAAAAGTCTGTTTCCACTTATGTGGTGGTTTCTGTTTAGGGTAAATTGCTTCATTCTTTGTCTAATATGTTCCAAATAATAGCATCTTCAATGAATTCTTAAATCAAAAGTTAGTGATGATTGTTTACTTGACATGGGAGATACCATGATCCTGAAGGTAGTTTTTTAGTTAACTCTGGATGTGCTGACCCCTGTTATTTACCCAAAATGTGAGCAATTTGACTGTATAATTTGTGGTTGTGGGAGAATGCGTTTGCACTCCCCAGTTAAAAATAATAATAATAATAATAATAACAATAATAAATATATGTATATAGTGATTAGTCTACAGAATGGAGAGAAATGAGAGTACAGTATTTGATTTTTAATATAACAAATACCAAAACAGACAAAATAAACAACCTCTAAAAAAATCCATACAGTAGGGCCAGAGCTTAGGACTGAAGTGATGCCACAGAGCTGTAAGGTGTCTGCCTTGCCTGTGCTAGTCTAGAATAGACCACGGTTCAATTCTCCAGCGTCCTATATGGCCCACAAGCCAGGAGTATGAGCGCATAGCCAGGAGTAAAGCCTGAGTCTCACTGGGTGTGGCCCCCAAAAAACAAAAAAACAAAAATTTCATACATTATTTTTAATCAGAGGTATTGGAGGGGAGGGATATTTCACCCTCACCAGGTTATGGTCATGAATTATTATTGGATCATGGATCCATGGATCCATGGATCACATGGATCTCATGGATCACTTAGTGTGGTGTTTAGGAAACCACCTGGATCAGATACATGCAAGGCTAGGACCCTACCGGTTGTGCTGTCTCTGCCCAAAGGCAGTATTTATTGTACTGTGAACCATGTCTTTGTTTTTTGCCAAACTTAACTATTAGGTTTCCATTTTTGCCTTGCAGGTGTCATACCCAGACTGTGAACTGCTAGGAGTTCGATCCCAACATCCCCTAGAAATTATGATGTTTCTGATGTTTAAAATAACCTTTCTAATTCACAAATGTACTTTCTCTATTATCCCTTAGTAAATCTTTTTTTTTTTTTTTTTTTTTTTTTTTAGTTTTTTAGTTTTTGTGTCACACCCGGCAGTGCTCAGGGGTTAGTTACTCCTGGCTGTCTGCTCAGAAATAGCTCCTGGCAGGCACGGGGGACCATATGGGACACCGGGATTCGAACCAACCACCTTTGGTCCTGGATCGGCTGCTTGCAAGGCAAACACCGCTGTGCTATCTCTCCGGGCCCCCCTTTGTAAATCTTAACTTCAGTCTTCACTGCATTTTTTCCTAAAATACTCAGTGATTTCCTCAATTTTATTTTTCTCAATTAAAATGAGGAAATCTCCAATCTGTTAATCTAATCTCCATCCACTACCAAAAGTTTATTTCTGCTACAAAATGATTGCCAAGCCCATTTACTTAAAAGATTAACTGTAGGGCAGAGAATTATAGTACAGGATGTAGGGCATATGCCTCGAACATGGCAGACCCAGGTTCAGTCCCTGGTGTCTTATATGGTCTCCCAAGTCTGCCAGGACTGATTCCTGAGTGTAGAACCAGGACTAATCCCTAAGCATTGCCTAGTGTGACCCAAAAGGCAGAAAACAAGTTTAACTCAGGCTCCCTCTGCCATTCAATAAAAAAGTAAAATTTCCTCAACTTGTTTAGAGCATCTTCTCTGTAGAAACAGTGAAGTATTTCCCTGGAGAAAATGTCCAGAGGGGATTTGAAAACCTGATATACTACTGGAATTGAGAAGGTACTGTGTGTCTTAGGTTTCCTTGCATGACTTGCATTTCCTTGCATGTGTGAATACTCAGGAATGATCCAGAACACCCTAAACTCTCACCTCAGGCTGACCTTGAGACAAGCAAATTGTGATGACTAAAGCATATTTACAAATTTCTTTTGTATGGAAGTTCCTCAGAAAAGACTAGAATAAACTGGTTGAGGGTGATTATGGAAATCTCTGTCCAGCCATCCGGTGACCACTAAATTAATCAATGATTTTAATGGTAATATACAACAAAGAATACAGACATTTAGTAAATAATTTTTAAATATCATAAAATCAGCAACTACTACAATAAGCAGAAATAACTAAAATCTTGTAGGGTATACAGAACCTCATTTCCAGCATTGTCACATTATGTTATTCAAAATGTCCAGTTTTTAGAATAATAAAAAATTTTAACTAGGAAACAAAGAGACAAGAATGTATGGCCTCTACAATAGGGAAAAATGTAATCAACAGAAATCATCCTGAATAAAGTCCATATGTTGAACTTACTGGATTAAGACTTATAATAGATGTTTTAATTAGGTTTACAAAACTAAATAAAGTAAATTATGTCTAAGAAAACTGGAAATTATGCGAAGAATTCCCAAATCAGTCATACCAGTGAAGAGATAGAAATTATTTTTTAGGACTGGAGAGAAGTAGGTAGGTCACTTGGCTTGTATTTTTGACTAGGGTTCTAATTCTGACACTGAAGAGAGTCCCCTGATCCTGTGAGGTATAATCCCTGAGTGCAGAGCTAGGAATAAGCCCTAAGTACCTCTGAATGTGACACTTCCACACAAAAAATTTTGGAGTTGAAAGTATAGTAGAAGTGAAATTTTCATTAATGGGCTCAACTGGAGATTTGAGTAAGTGAAATAATCAGCAGATTTGAATATAGGGCACTTCTGGTTATCTAGTGTGTAACAAATAAAAAAAAATACATGAATAAAGCCTTGTAGGCCTAAGAGATGACATAATGGGAGTACTAGAAAGAGGGGAAGAACAGGAAAATATATTTAAACAACAATCGAAACTTTACAATTAGATGAAAAAATGTATATATTCAGGAAGTTTAACAAACTTCTAGATAATTAAGCTAAAATAAATCAACCACTAGACATTATATGTAGATTAACATATTAATTATTGAGTCCTGGATGGTTGTGGATGGTGATGCATAAATGGTGAGGCCTTTCTCTGCTGGCTCGGACCATGCTCCTGAAATCCCCTCCAGCTGACGGGTCTCAGGGCTCAGGATAGTGGCAAGGAAATGATCCACAGGCAGTCACTTTCAGAAGACATGAAGCTTTATTAATAATCGGCTAACCTTTTTTTTTTTGTTTTTTTTTTTTTGGGCCACACTCGTTTGATGCTCAGGAGTTACTCCTGGCTAAGCGCTCAGAAATTGCCCCTGGCTTGGGGGGACCAAATGGGGGGGGGGGATCGAACCACGGTCCTTTCTTGGCTAGCGCTTGCAAGGCAGACACCTTACCTCTAGCGCCACCTCGCCGGCCCCTAGGCTAACCTTTTAAAGAGGCTCCATAAGCTGCCCTGAACTTAAACCTGTTTCTGCCATCTCTCCAGCTGCTTCTTCCTGAATCTCTAACTCCTCAGGCAACCCCTTTGTAACCTTCCATAGACCCCTTCCAGAAGTGGGCTGGTCTGCTTCTCCCACTGATATTAGCATTTTGCCTAGAGTAGGATGACAGTTATAGTCAACTTTTTAAAAGCCAAAGATGAAATAATATTGAAAGAATCAAAGATAAATTATCATCACATAATTTTCAATAAAACTTACTAAAAGATAGTGCAGGGGTTAAGGCTCTTGCATTGCAAGTAACCTATCCACTTTTCCACCACTTTCACCACTACTGCAGAGCCCAGGTAGCATTGCATCCTCAAGTCCCCATATTGAACCACCAGCCTGCTTGATCTATAATAATTGTCTGGAGGAGGCCTCCCAAGTCCTCTGTTCACCATTTAAGAGGCTTTCCAAAAATAGTTTGGTATAGCAACAGAAAACAGTAGAATTACTTATTCAAAGTACTTGGGGTGTTGGAGGTGAGGGCGAGAATTTCATCTAAGAATTCTGTACCAGAAAAAATCCTTTAAATATTTAGACAGTAAAGACTAGAGGGAAACCTCAAAGCACTGAAGCACATGCCTGACATAAGCGTATCCTGAGGATCAGTCTCTAGTACTGCCTGCCCTCTGAGGACCTGGAGGTATCCTGGTCTTACTTCAGCAATACTTTGGAGACAACTCCCCCTCTAAAATAAAATAACAAAACAAAAGAAAAACATTAGATGATAATGCAAACCCACATGAAACAATAGAGAATATCTATAAAGGTGTAAATGACTATAAAAATGACAGTGTTAGGTTCAGATAGCTCAAAAGGGCTGGAGTGTATGCTTTGTATGCTGGAAACCCAGATTTAGTTCTCAGCACTACACAGTTCCCCAAATATATGAGAGCATCAAGACATCTGGTCAATGAACCAGAATCACCATAAAATATGATCAAGTATATAGCTATATTTCAGCCACATACAAAAGATAACATAAACAGTTTTTTAAAATCATACTTGATTTTTGATATAATTTTAAAAACAACTGTAAATCAATAACTATAATTTATTTGGGTGAGTTTGATATGTTTAATACATATTTGTAGCATTAAATAATTAACGATGGTGCTGGATGGTAATGGATGGAGGTGGATGGAGAAGGATGGAGGGATCTTTCTCTGCCATCCCAGGCCACGTGGCTCCGCAACCCCCATTCAGCTGGCGGGTCCCAGGTTTAGGTGAACGGGGGAATCAGACTCATCCAGAGACAGTCATCAGGAAGCGTCAACTTTATTCATGCCCTATTGACCACATGTGTGTGGCCTATATCATAACCTTTCAAGCACAGCCATTCTTAGCTAGCCCTGCATCTTAACTCCTTTCAGCCATCTTCCCTTTGACCTCCATGCTGGCCAAAGACCAAAAGGGCAAAGACCCTAATCCCCTGGGTCAAAGGCTTTATATAACCTTCCAAGACCACTCCCCGGAATGGGAGGGGTCTTGCAGGTAAGGTTACACCTAATATCCGGTTCCCAAGACCCCTCCCAGAAAAGGGCAGGTCTCAGGTAGGTACACCTAAATCCAGGGTGGAGTTACACATATTAATTAATCTTTATGTACTCTAATGTATTAATTACTGAGATAGTTTATAATAAAAGAAGAGGGGAGTGTTTGAAGTTACACTATAGCCAACTTTTGCTTTGTATGCAACTGAAAGTAAATTGACAATACCGGGGCCAGAGAGAGAACAGTGAATTATGCACTTACTTTGAACATAGTCAACCTGGGTTCAGTCTCCAGCATCCCATATGATTCTGAACCCCACCAGGAGGGATTTCTGAACAAATAACTAGGAGTCAGCACTGAGAACTTCTGAGAATGACCCTCCAAAAATTAAATACATAAATAAATTGACATACCTGGTTAAAATTTAATTATTTTATTTTATTTTTAGATTTATTTCTTTTATTTAATTTTTTTTTTTTTTTTTTTTTTTTTTTAGTGTTAACAACATTTAATGTTACCTCAAGATTTAATATTACTTCAAGACAATGCATCAGACCCTAATGTTTACCACTAAAAAGTCCAAGTTTAATTCTTCCTACTTACTTTCTGGTAACCCTAAGGGATCTTGCCTTGTTGACTTGAATTCCCAGTACTTATTGGTTATAAATACAATAAACACACACTGACATCTGAAGGAATACATTATATAGCTAGGAATTATGCATTTCAAATAACTAGAAATAGAAACTTTTACCAACCAAGCACCAGGGCATTAAATAGAAATTTAACATGCCACTTAATAACTAGGACTATTATAAAAGTCACCCAGACTCTCCAAGGTTCATCCTCCTTCTTTCTATAATGGAGGCAATAAATCAACTTCTAGTGACACTGACTGAAATTTATCTGAAGAATTCTCGTACATTCAAACTTTTTGGACTTTTCTATACTTTCAAACTTCCTCTAGCTGAGAATGACACCAGCATTCTCCAAGTTTGCCTGGTCAGGAATCTAGGTGCCATGATTGATTATTTTTACTTCATTTGGCTTTCCTACATATAATTGCCAAATCCTCTGGAGTTTTATTTTCTGTCTTCTAATTTCTCCAAATAATTTCATCCATAATGCTCCTATACCAGTTTTTTATTCCATTATATTTTTCACATTTTACATAGATTACACCAAGATCTTCTTATATATTCTCAGTTCCTGCAGACTTGCCGATTTGCAGCATGGCTTTCACATAGCATTCAGTGATCTCTCCTAACCATAAACGAAGTTAAGGTAAATGCTAAAACCATTCAATGACTTTACATTTCCCTATGATCACTTTATCTTAGAATGATCAAGATGCCCTAGATCTCCTTCTGTCTGTTATAGTTCCTCACAGTCTCACATTTTTTCATTTGGGGCCAGAGCCATAGTAGAGTGGGTAAATATTTGCCTTCTACACAGCTTATGTGGGTTAAATCCCCAGCAGTCCATATTTCCCACCCCCAGCATGAACACATAGCAGTGATCCCCGAGTGCAGACACAGAAGTAAGCCCTGAGCACCAATGAGTACAACTTAAAACCTAACCAACTTAACAGGCAAACATAATCTTCTTTGAGTCATTTGGATGTACAGTGTTCTTTCATAAGGCTCTGCACAGTCTATTTAACAATATTCCTTCTCTTTCTACCTTTCCAAATTTCTATCTAGTTATCTTTCTTAGTTTGCTTAGCATTTAATTATTTCTTTTGATAAACATTTTCAATCTTTACCCTACCTTCAGACTTCATGAGTTCTTATTGCTCTTTTTTTCATTTTCTTTACAGAATATGCTAGTCTATTTTTTTTTTTTTTTTTTTAGTGGGTTTTTATTTTTTATTTTTTATCTTTATTTAAACACCGTGATTACAAACATGATTATAGTTGTATGATTACAGTCATGTAAAGAGCACCCCCCCTTCACCGGTGTAACATTCCCACCACCAATTTCCCAGATCTCCCTCCTCCCCACCCCCCTACACCTGTACTCGAGACAGGCTTTCTACTTCCCTCATTCATTCACATTTTATGATAGTTTTCAGTGTAGTCATCTCTGCAACTGCACTCATCACTCTATGTGATGAGCTGCATGTCCTGAGCTGCACCTACCAGCCCTCATCTCTCTTGTCTCTGAGATATTGTTAAAAATGTCCTTCATTTTTCTTAAAGCCCATAGATGAGTGAAACCATTCTGCGTCTTTCTCTCTCCCTCTGACTTACTTCACTCAGCATAATAGATTCCATGTACATCCATGTATTGGAAAATTTCATGACTTCATCTCTCCTGATGGCTGCATAGTATTCCATTGTGTATATGTACCACAGTTTCTTCAGCCACTCATCTGTTGAAGGGCATCTTGGTTGTTTCCAGAGTCTGGCTATTGTAAATAGCGCTGCAATGAATATAGGAGTAAGGAAGGGTTTTTTGTATTGTATTTTTGTGTTTCTTGGGTATATTCCTAGGAGTGGTATAGCTGGATCGTATGGAAGCTCAATTTCCAGTTTGTGAAGGAATCTCCATATCGCTTTCCATAAAGGTTGTACTAGACGGCATTCCCACCAGCAGTGAAAAAGAGTTCCTTTCTCTCCACATCCCCGCCAGCACTGCTTGTTTTCCTTTCTTGTGATGTGTGCCAATCTCAGTGGCGTGAGGTGGTATCTCATAGTAGTTTTGATTTGCATCTCCCTGACGATTAGTGATGTTGAACATCTTTTCATGTGCCTTTTGGCCATTTGCCTTTCTTCTTTTTCAAAGTGTCTGTTCATTTCTTCTCCCCATTTTTTGATGGGGTTAGTTGTTTTTTTCTTGTATAGTTCTGTCAGTACCTTGTAAATTTTGGATATTAGCCCTTTATCTGATGTGTATTGGGTGAATAATTTCTCCCACTCAGTGGGTGGCCTTTGTATTCTGGGCGCTATTTCCTTTGAGATGCAGAAGCTTTTCAGCTTAATATAGTCCCATCTGTTTATCTCTGCTTCCACTTGCTTGGAAAGTGCTGTCTCCTCCTTAAAGATGCCTTTAGTCTCAATGTCCTGGAGTGTTTCACCTACATGTTGTTCTATATACCTTATAGTTTCAGTTCTGATATCAAGGTCTTTAATCCATTTGGATTTTACCTTTGTATATGGTGTTAGCTGGGGGTCTGAGTTCGCTTTTTTGCAAGTGGTTAACCAGTTGTGCCAACACCACTTGTTGAATAGGCTTTCCCTGCTCCATTTAGGATTTTTTGCTCCTTTATCAAAAACAAGGTGGTTATATGTCTGAGGAACCTTCTCTGAGTACTCAAGCCTATTCCACTGATCTGAGGGTCTGTTTTTATTCCAATACCATGCTGTTTTTATAACTGTTGCTTTGTAATACAACTTAAAATTGGGGAAAGTAATGCCTCCCATATTCCTTTTCCCAAGGAGTGCTTTAGCTATTCGAGGTTGTTTGTTGTTCCAGATGAATTTCAGAAGTATTTGATCCACTTCTTTGAAAAATGTCATGGGTATCTTTAGAGGAATCGCGTTAAATCTGTACAATGCTTTTGGAAGTATTGCCATTTTAATGATGTTGATCCTGCCAATCCATGAGCATGGTATGTGTTTCCATTTCCGCGTGTCCTCTCTTATTTCTTGGAGCAGTGTTTTGTAGTTTTCTTTGTATAGATCCTTCACATCTTTAGTCAGGTTGACTCCAAGATATTTGAGTTTGTGTGGAACTAATGTGAATGGGATTGTTCTCTTAATGTCCATTTCTTCCCTATCATTATTCGTGTATAAAAAGGCCATTGATTTTTGTGTGTTAATTTTGTATCCTGCCACTTTGCTATACAAATCTATTATTTCTAGAAGCTTTTTGGTAGAGTCTTTAGGGTTTTCTAAGTAGAGTATCATGTCATCTGCAAACAGTGAGAGCTTGACTTCTTCCTTTCCTATCTGAATTCCCTTGATATCTTTTTCTTGCCTAATCGCTATAGCAAGTACTTCCAGTGCTATGTTGAATAGGAGTGGTGAGAGAGGACAGCCTTGTCTTGTACCAGAATTTAGAGGAAAGGATTTTAGTTTTTCTCCATTGAGGATAATATTTGCCACTGGCTTCTGGTAGATGGCTTTGACTATATTGAGAAAGGTTCCTTTTATTCCTATCTTGCTGAGAGTTTTAATCAAGAATGGGTGTTGAACCTTATCAAATGCTTTTTCTGCATCTATTGATATGACCATGTGATTTTTATTTTTGTTGTTGTTTATGTTGTGTATTATATTAATAGATTTACGGATGTTAAACCATCCTTGCATTCCTGGGATGAAACCTACTTGATCAAAGTGAATGATCTTCTTGATGAGGCACTGGATCCTGTTCGCCAGGATTTTGTTGAGGATCTTTGCATCTGTGTTCATCAGGGATATTGGTCTGTAATTTTCTTTTTTGGCAGCATCTCTATCAGGTTTTGGTATTAAGGTGATGTTGGCTTCATAAAAGCTATTTGGAAGTATTCCTGTTTTTTCGATTTCATAAAAGAGCCTGGCCAGAATTGGTAGTAGTTCCTCTTGAAAGGTTTGAAAGAATTCATTCGTGAATCCATCAGGGCCTGGGCTTTTGTTTTTGGGTAAATTTTTGATTACAGTTTTAATTTCCTCAATAGTGATGGGGGTGTTTAGATATGCTACCTCTTCTTTATTCAACCGTGGAAGGTTATATGAGTTCAGAAATTTATCCATTTCTTCCAGGTTCTCATATTTAGTGGCATAGAGTTTCTCAAAGTATTCTCTGAATACCCTTTGAATCTCTGCAGTATCTGTAGTGATCTCCCCCTTCTCATTTCTAATACGCGTTATCAAGTTTCTCTCTTTCTTTTGCTTTGTGAGTTTTGCCAATGGTCTATCAATCTTGTTTATTTTTTCAAAGAACCAACTTCTGCTTTCGTTGATCTTTCGGATTGTTTTTTGGGTTTCCACTTCGTTGATTTCTGCTCTCAGCTTTGTTATTTCCTTCTGTCTCCCTATTTTTGGGTCCTTTTGTTGAGCACTTTCTAGTTCTATTAGCTGTGTCATTAAGCTACTCAGGTAAGCTCCTTCTTCCTTCCTGATGTGTGCTTGCAAAGCTATAAATTTTCCTCTCAGTACTGCTTTTGCTGTGTCCCATAAGTTCTGATAGTTTGTGTCTTTATTGTCATTTGTTTCCAGGAACCTTTTGATTTCCTCCTTGATTTCATCTCGGACCCACTGGTTATTGAGTATGAGGCTGTTTAACTTCCAGGTGTTAAATTTTTTCTTCTGTGTCCCTTTGCAGTTCACATCTAACTTCAGAGCCTTGTGGTCAGCAAAGGCAGCCTGCAAAATGTCTATCTTTTTTATTTTATGGAGGTATGTTTTATGTGCCAGCACATGATCTATCCTGGAGAATGATCCATGTACATTGGAAAAGAATGTGTATCCAGGTTTCTGAGGATAGAGTGCCCTATATATATCTACTAGGCCTCTTTCATCCATTTCTTTTTGCAGGTCTAGTATATTTTTGTTGGGTTTCCATTTGGTTGACCTATCAAGTGTTGACAAGCCTGTGTTGAGGTCTCCCACAATTATTGTGTTATTATTGATATCCTTCTTCAGATTTGTCAACAATTGTATTAAATACTTTGCTGGACCCTCATTCGGTGCGTATATGTTTAGGAGAGTGATTTCTTCTTGCTGTACAAATCCCTTGATTAGTACATAATATCCATCTTTGTCCCTTACAATTTTTCTGAGTATAAAGTTTGTGTCATCTGATATTAGTATGGCCACCCCCGCTTTTTTAAGGGTGTTGTTTGCTTGAATGATTTTCCTCCAGCCTTTGATTTTGAGTCTATGTTTATTCTGACTATTCAGGTGTGTTTCTTGTAGACAGCAGAAGGTTGGCTTCAGTTTTTTGATCCATTTCGCCACTCTGTGCCTCTTAACTGGTGCATTTAGTCCATTGACATTGAGAGAAATAATTGTCATGGGATTTATTGCCATCTTTGTGTAGAAGTTTGGTGTGTTTTTTGTTCTGTCTTGTTTTTAGAGTAGATCTTTCAGTTTTTCTTTTAAGGCTGGTTTTGAGTCTGCAAAGATTTTGAGCTGTTGTTTATCTGTGAAGCCGTGTATACATCCGTCAAACCTGAAACTTAGTTTTGCTGGGTGCAATATTCTTGGCGAAGCATTTATTTCATTGAGTTTTGCCACTACGTCCCACCACTGCCTTCTGGCCTTGAGTGTTTCTGGTGACAGGTCTGCTGTAAATTTCAAGGATGCTCCGTGGAATGTAATTTCCCTTTTCGATCTTGCTGCTTGCAGTATTCTATCTCTATCGGTGGGTTTCATCATGGTGACTAGGATGTGTCTTGGGGTGTTTCTACTGGGGTCTTTTTTAGCTGGTACTCTTCGGGCATGCAGGATTTGGTCACATGTTTTCTTTAGCTCTGGTAGTTTCTCTGTGATGATGTTCTTAACCATTGATTCTTCCTGAAGATTTTCTTCTTGGGTCTCTGGAACTCCAATGATTCTGAAGTTGTTTCTGTTGAGCTTATCAAAGACTTCTATTTTCATCTTCTCATATTCTTTGAGTAAATTTTCCATTGTCTGATCATTTGATTTGAGGTTTTTTTCTAATCTCTTCTGCTGTGTAAAGTTGTTATGCATCTCATCTTCTAAAGCACTAATTCTATCCTCAGCTGCTGTTAACCTGTTGGAAAACTCATCCATTATGTTCTTCAATTCGTCTATTGAGTTTTTCAGACCTGTTATCTGATCTGATATTTCAGTTTGGAGTTTTCTGATTTCTGTCTTCATATTCTCTTGATTTTTATTAGTGCTCTGATTTATACTTTCTTTGATATCTGATAGCAACCTCCATATTTCGTCTCTAAACTCCATTTCTGAAAGACTGCTTAGGTAGTTGGTCGTTGTTGGGTCATCAGAGTTTCCATCTTCATTCTCTATGGTTGAAGTTGGTCTGCGTAGTCTCCCCATTGTCTCGCTTACGCTGTGGGTTTTTCTACGTGTTGTGGTGGTACTCATTGGCGAGGTGGAGTGCGCGGCCGCGAAGCGCAGCGGAGCGGCCGCGCTCCGGCCCCCAAACACTCACCTCAGCCGAGGCAAGCCGTCAGGGGATGCCTGGGGAGGCCCCCAAGTGTCTGCCAAGCAAAGAAACCAGCACAATCCACAACTCCAACAGAAAACTCACAGCCCCAGCGAGACACGCCTTGAAGAGATTAATGCTGAATCAGGTCAAAGTTCCCAGGTTGATGCAGGCTGGGGGAGGTCCCAAAATGTCTGCCGGGCCTAGGGGTCCAGCAGTCAGCCTGATCTGCAACTCCGGCCCCCAAACACTCACCTCAGCCGAGGCAAGCCGTCAGGGGATGCCTGGGGAGGCCCCCAAGTGTCTGCCAAGCAAAGAAACCAGCACAATCCACAACTCCAACAGAAAACTCACAGCCCCAGCGAGACACGCCTTGAAGAGATTAATGCTGAATCAGGTCAAAGTTCCCAGGTTGATGCAGGCTGGGGGAGGTCCCAAAATGTCTGCCGGGCCTAGGGGTCCAGCAGTCAGCCTGATCTGCAACTCCGGCCCCCAAACACTCACCTCAGCCGAGGCAAGCCGTCAGGGGATGCCTGGGGAGGCCCCCAAGTGTCTGCCAAGCAAAGAAACCAGCACAATCCACAACTCCAACAGAAAACTCACAGCCCCAGCGAGACACGCCTTGAAGAGATTAATGCTGAATCAGGTCAAAGTTCCCAGGTTGATGCAGGCTGGGGGAGGTCCCAAAATGTCTGCCGGGCCTAGGGGTCCAGCAGTCAGCCTGATCTGCAACTCCGGCCCCCAAACACTCACCTCAGCCGAGGCAAGCCGTCAGGGGATGCCTGGGGAGGCCCCCAAGTGTCTGCCAAGCAAAGAAACCAGCACAATCCACAACTCCAACAGAAAACTCACAGCCCCAGCGAGACACGCCTTGAAGAGATTAATGCTGAATCAGGTCAAAGTTCCCAGGTTGATGCAGGCTGGGGGAGGTCCCAAAATGTCTGCCGGGCCTAGGGGTCCAGCAGTCAGCCTGATCTGCAACTCCGGCCCCCAAACACTCACCTCAGCCGAGGCAAGCCGTCAGGGGATGCCTGGGGAGGCCCCCAAGTGTCTGCCAAGCAAAGAAACCAGCACAATCCACAACTCCAACAGAAAACTCACAGCCCCAGCGAGACACGCCTTGAAGAGATTAATGCTGAATCAGGTCAAAGTTCCCAGGTTGATGCAGGCTGGGGGAGGTCCCAAAATGTCTGCCGGGCCTAGGGGTCCAGCAGTCAGCCTGATCTGCAACTCCGGCCCCCAAACACTCACCTCAGCCGAGGCAAGCCGTCAGGGGATGCCTGGGGAGGCCCCCAAGTGTCTGCCAAGCAAAGAAACCAGCACAATCCACAACTCCAACAGAAAACTCACAGCCCCAGCGAGACACGCCTTGAAGAGATTAATGCTGAATCAGGTCAAAGTTCCCAGGTTGATGCAGGCTGGGGGAGGTCCCAAAATGTCTGCCGGGCCTAGGGGTCCAGCAGTCAGCCTGATCTGCAACTCCGGCCCCCAAACACTCACCTCAGCCGAGGCAAGCCGTCAGGGGATGCCTGGGGAGGCCCCCAAGTGTCTGCCAAGCAAAGAAACCAGCACAATCCACAACTCCAACAGAAAACTCACAGCCCCAGCGAGACACGCCTTGAAGAGATTAATGCTGAATCAGGTCAAAGTTCCCAGGTTGATGCAGGCTGGGGGAGGTCCCAAAATGTCTGCCGGGCCTAGGGGTCCAGCAGTCAGCCTGATCTGCAACTCCGGCCCCCAAACACTCACCTCAGCCGAGGCAAGCCGTCAGGGGATGCCTGGGGAGGCCCCCAAGTGTCTGCCAAGCAAAGAAACCAGCACAATCCACAACTCCAACAGAAAACTCACAGCCCCAGCGAGACACGCCTTGAAGAGATTAATGCTGAATCAGGTCAAAGTTCCCAGGTTGATGCAGGCTGGGGGAGGTCCCAAAATGTCTGCCGGGCCTAGGGGTCCAGCAGTCAGCCTGATCTGCAACTCCGGCCCCCAAACACTCACCTCAGCCGAGGCAAGCCGTCAGGGGATGCCTGGGGAGGCCCCCAAGTGTCTGCCAAGCAAAGAAACCAGCACAATCCACAACTCCAACAGAAAACTCACAGCCCCAGCGAGACACGCCTTGAAGAGATTAATGCTGAATCAGGTCAAAGTTCCCAGGTTGATGCAGGCTGGGGGAGGTCCCAAAATGTCTGCCGGGCCTAGGGGTCCAGCAGTCAGCCTGATCTGCAACTCCGGCCCCCAAACACTCACCTCAGCCGAGGCAAGCCGTCAGGGGATGCCTGGGGAGGCCCCCAAGTGTCTGCCAAGCAAAGAAACCAGCACAATCCACAACTCCAACAGAAAACTCACAGCCCCAGCGAGACACGCCTTGAAGAGATTAATGCTGAATCAGGTCAAAGTTCCCAGGTTGATGCAGGCTGGGGGAGGTCCCAAAATGTCTGCCGGGCCTAGGGGTCCAGCAGTCAGCCTGATCTGCAACTCCGGCCCCCAAACACTCACCTCAGCCGAGGCAAGCCGTCAGGGGATGCCTGGGGAGGCCCCCAAGTGTCTGCCAAGCAAAGAAACCAGCACAATCCACAACTCCAACAGAAAACTCACAGCCCCAGCGAGACACGCCTTGAAGAGATTAATGCTGAATCAGGTCAAAGTTCCCAGGTTGATGCAGGCTGGGGGAGGTCCCAAAATGTCTGCCGGGCCTAGGGGTCCAGCAGTCAGCCTGATCTGCAACTCCGGCCCCCAAACACTCACCTCAGCCGAGGCAAGCCGTCAGGGGATGCCTGGGGAGGCCCCCAAGTGTCTGCCAAGCAAAGAAACCAGCACAATCCACAACTCCAACAGAAAACTCACAGCCCCAGCGAGACACGCCTTGAAGAGATTAATGCTGAATCAGGTCAAAGTTCCCAGGTTGATGCAGGCTGGGGGAGGTCCCAAAATGTCTGCCGGGCCTAGGGGTCCAGCAGTCAGCCTGATCTGCAACTCCGGCCCCCAAACACTCACCTCAGCCGAGGCAAGCCGTCAGGGGATGCCTGGGGAGGCCCCCAAGTGTCTGCCAAGCAAAGAAACCAGCACAATCCACAACTCCAACAGAAAACTCACAGCCCCAGCGAGACACGCCTTGAAGAGATTAATGCTGAATCAGGTCAAAGTTCCCAGGTTGATGCAGGCTGGGGGAGGTCCCAAAATGTCTGCCGGGCCTAGGGGTCCAGCAGTCAGCCTGATCTGCAACTCCGGCCCCCAAACACTCACCTCAGCCGAGGCAAGCCGTCAGGGGATGCCTGGGGAGGCCCCCAAGTGTCTGCCAAGCAAAGAAACCAGCACAATCCACAACTCCAACAGAAAACTCACAGCCCCAGCGAGACACGCCTTGAAGAGATTAATGCTGAATCAGGTCAAAGTTCCCAGGTTGATGCAGGCTGGGGGAGGTCCCAAAATGTCTGCCGGGCCTAGGGGTCCAGCAGTCAGCCTGATCTGCAACTCCGGCCCCCAAACACTCACCTCAGCCGAGGCAAGCCGTCAGGGGATGCCTGGGGAGGCCCCCAAGTGTCTGCCAAGCAAAGAAACCAGCACAATCCACAACTCCAACAGAAAACTCACAGCCCCAGCGAGACACGCCTTGAAGAGATTAATGCTGAATCAGGTCAAAGTTCCCAGGTTGATGCAGGCTGGGGGAGGTCCCAAAATGTCTGCCGGGCCTAGGGGTCCAGCAGTCAGCCTGATCTGCAACTCCGGCCCCCAAACACTCACCTCAGCCGAGGCAAGCCGTCAGGGGATGCCTGGGGAGGCCCCCAAGTGTCTGCCAAGCAAAGAAACCAGCACAATCCACAACTCCAACAGAAAACTCACAGCCCCAGCGAGACACGCCTTGAAGAGATTAATGCTGAATCAGGTCAAAGTTCCCAGGTTGATGCAGGCTGGGGGAGGTCCCAAAATGTCTGCCGGGCCTAGGGGTCCAGCAGTCAGCCTGATCTGCAACTCCGGCCCCCAAACACTCACCTCAGCCGAGGCAAGCCGTCAGGGGATGCCTGGGGAGGCCCCCAAGTGTCTGCCAAGCAAAGAAACCAGCACAATCCACAACTCCAACAGAAAACTCACAGCCCCAGCGAGACACGCCTTGAAGAGATTAATGCTGAATCAGGTCAAAGTTCCCAGGTTGATGCAGGCTGGGGGAGGTCCCAAAATGTCTGCCGGGCCTAGGGGTCCAGCAGTCAGCCTGATCTGCAACTCCGGCCCCCAAACACTCACCTCAGCCGAGGCAAGCCGTCAGGGGATGCCTGGGGAGGCCCCCAAGTGTCTGCCAAGCAAAGAAACCAGCACAATCCACAACTCCAACAGAAAACTCACAGCCCCAGCGAGACACGCCTTGAAGAGATTAATGCTGAATCAGGTCAAAGTTCCCAGGTTGATGCAGGCTGGGGGAGGTCCCAAAATGTCTGCCGGGCCTAGGGGTCCAGCAGTCAGCCTGATCTGCAACTCCGGCCCCCAAACACTCACCTCAGCCGAGGCAAGCCGTCAGGGGATGCCTGGGGAGGCCCCCAAGTGTCTGCCAAGCAAAGAAACCAGCACAATCCACAACTCCAACAGAAAACTCACAGCCCCAGCGAGACACCTTTTATTTAATTTTTGACAGAACAAAATATTGCTTTAAGATTTTACACTCAAGGTTTGCTTTTTATTTTTCATTGGGATTTGATTGCAATATTCCTTTTTATCTGATTTTAAATTATTAATCATTCTGAGATACAAAATTGTTCATGATCGTATTTCAGTTGTTCATGATTGGATTTCAGTTGTACAATCTTCACACACCAATTCTTTCACCTGTGTATACTTTTTACCATCAATGTCCCCAGTTTTCCCTCCCACCAAAATTTATGTAATGTTTTAATCATCAAATCAATGACCAAAAATACTCAAAATATATGTTAAAATGATACATTAGAAAGTATGGATTCACAGCAATAGGCAAAAGTAAAAGAGGTCTCAGAGAACAAAAAATAACAGGACATAAAACAAATACCAAAATGTGATAGCATAAATAATACTCTATCAGTAAGTATATTAAATGCTTTAAATAGATGAAATATTTCATTTAAAAAACACAGAATGATAGAATGGGATTTTAATAAAGCTATATGAGATTCACAAGCAACACATTTTAGATTCAAAAACATAAGTATGTTGAAAAGGATGGAAAATATATATACATATATATACATATATATATATATACTGAAAATGGTATAAGCACTTTAGACCAATATCTAAATATGAAATCAAGTACATAATGTAGATCAGTGGTTATCTTAGGAACTCAAATGGAGTCAATTGAAAGAACTGGCTATGTGGAATATGATAGGACATTTAGGTTGTTAAAACTGATCAATAACACCATTTGGTGGTGTTTGTCAAAAAACATTATATTATACATTAAATGGGTACATTATATAATTCATGTTAGCCTAAAGTCAATTTAAAAGGAGGATTTGCTCTCTTATTATTTTTCTTAACAATACCAAGATATCTGTAGTTCAAAGATAATTTTATGCCTCAGAATCTCAAACCTATTATTTCATCTGTCAGGAAGAATGTTTTAATCTCACTTCCTGTTCATTTTTCTACTCATTTTTATGGAAAGCTGTAGGTCAGTTAGTACCAGTCATGCATCTTACTCTCTATTCCTTACTTTTCTTGTCAGTCTTCCCATATCAGTTAAGAGGGCCAGAGATAAAGCTAAACTGGGCCTCAACTGAGCTGGAATGTAAGACTTGCATACAGGAGGTTTTCATTCAATTTCCAGCACCACGTATAGTCCCAGGGTTAGACTCCAAAACAAATTAATAATAGATAAATAAATAATTATTTAGGAAAGCCTAGAACATGGGTTGGCCAAAGTAGCATTGGAGAGCTGGAGAGATCATACAAAGGTAAGGTTTGCATGTAGTGATTCACGTTCAATCTCAGTATGGAATATGGTCCATGGAGAGCCACCACAAGTGATCCATAATTTCAAGCTAGGAGAAAGTACTGAACACTACCAGGTGTGGAACGAAAACAAAAAACAACAAAAAATGTTTAATACTTGTTCAGATACTTTTCTTGCTTTGAATATTCAAAAGTAACAGAAATATTTAAATATAACTCCTCTTGAAGTAATTCTTTAAAATCAGGCAAATTTATTCATTTAAACCATCAATTAATCTGATAATAATATTGTATGCTAACACTTAAAGCATTTAGGATTTGTGTCAGTGTAATAATGGCTTTGAAAAACACTAAAATGCATAACTAGTAAGACATTGGACATATTTCCTAAAATTGTAAGTTGCAAAAGTTCACACTATTAAATATAATGTACATACATCAGAGAGAAACTTTCTTGCTCATGTGGTATCTTTCAAATTTGATAGGTTTGGAATGAATTGTTCTACTATAGACTCTACAGGCTTTACTACATGCCTGCTCAAAATATAGCAACTACATTATAAAATTAATTCTTATTTATACTACATGCACATATACATACTACTTGTTTTGTTTTATTTTGTTTTGTTTTGGGGCACATCCAGTGGCACTCAGTGGTTACCCCTGCTTTATTTTTGGACCACACCCAGTGGCACTCAGGCTATTCCTGGCTCTGTACTCAGAAATGAATCCTGGCAGGCTCAATGGCCCATATCAGATGCTGGAGATTGAGCCCAGGTCAATCGCATAAAGGCAAATACCCTACCTGCTGTGCTATCACTCTGGCCCCATATACAACTATTTTTATACACAAATTTCGACTGATTCTAATGTAAATCTAATTTTTAGATAGCCCAGTTTTATAATTTCAAATAACAGAAAAGGGCTCTTGCTATTTGAATTTTAAGAACTGTGGTGAGGATTTATGAAACACACTGTTTCTGCTCAAAATTCAAAATTTTTCTTAATTGTTATTCCTAATTATAGTCTTGGAGTTATGAGTTTTGAGTATTATAAATATAGATTAGCACAAGAAAAAAGAAAAAATGAAAATATTTACTTTATAAAGTACAGTGAATTAATTTAATGTATAAGGCCAATAGAATAATTGTTACTTCTGCCAGATGGTATTTTACATTTTGATAAAAAAGATATATTCTTAATCATATATGTCAAGGAAAAGAGACCATATGTTGCTAAACACTTCCAATTTGTCATTTAATTTAAAAGGCATTACTGATAGTGCCATACATTTTTTGGGTGATGTGGTCTAAGTATCGTTGGTGTCAATACAATTTAATCCTTTCAAGTAATTTCTAATTTCTTATTGAATGTTTGGGTAAATAAATCAACAAAAATGGTTCTTAGTATCTACAAGTATCTTTAGCCCATAAAGAGGATAAATCATATACATAGCTATTACTAGGTAATAAAAGCACAATTTCTGTTTTTAAGAAGGCTCTAAAATTTAGCTTGCTTTATTTTAGAGATAAAAAATACACCAACTCACAGTATTTTAAATATGTGCCTTAAGTTCAGAAGGGTAGTATTGTCTTAAGACTGAAATGGGGGAAAAAAAAAAAAAAAGACCGAAGCAGAGATGAGTATTTAGACTACAAGATTTCCCATTACAAAAGGTTTCTAATTTTTTTGTTTGTTTTTGGGTCACACCTGGCAGTGCTCAGGGGTTACTCCTGGCTCTGCACTCAGAAATTGCTCCTGGCAGGCTCAGGGGACCATATGGAATGCCAGGTTTCAAACCATTGTCCTTCTGCATGAAAGGCAAATGCCCTACCTCCATGCTATCTCTCCAGCCCCAAGGTTTCTAATTTTTAAAAAATCAGACAGAAGTATAGAGTAGAAGACATAGAAAGCAGTATTCAATATATAGTGGAAGAAGGAAATTGATTATTATTATAACCCATGTCTTATTTACCTTTGTTCTCTCTGTTACATTGAAAATAAATTTTGTGGGTTCCTCTCAGACAAATTTATCTAGCCTGTATATATCTCTTTCCAGTTTTTTAATTGTATGACTATATCACTGCTTATTCATTCTTTAGTTGATTGATTTTGTGTTGTTTCCAGTTCTTAATTATTATAAGCAATGCTATTGTAAACATATCATATATTCCCTGATTTTTCTGAGCAAAATATTCTAAAGACTACATACCAAGAAGTAAAATTCTAAGTTCTATTTAGTCCATAATTATAAACAATCCTGCAATCCAGCTAGACTTGAAACAAAGAGGGAAAATATGGAGCCCAAAGAAATGCAGAGTGATCACAAGTATTATAGTGTATTTTGACTACCTGGAATTAAAAAGAATACTTTTCTTTGCAACAGAAAGAATGTTCTAGGCTAGAGGTTAAAAGATAAACCAAATCATTTTTTTAAATTTTCTTTTGAAGTTTTTATTTCCATCTTAAGTATATACAAATAAATAAAATAATCACTAGTTTTCAGAGAGAGAGAAAAAGAGAGAGAGAGTGTGTGGTGGTATTGGTATTGGTATTGGGAATTTGGTTTCATTTCCTTCATTGGAACTTTCAGAACTTTGGCAATGGAGGCAGTAGGTACTGTAGAAACTGCTGCAGTATTGTCCATTCTTGACAACAATATAAAAGGAAGTAGAAGGCATGTATCAAGAAGTTAAGAAAATTTTTATTCCATTTTTAGTTGCTGTTTTATTTTTATTTATTTATTTATTTATTTATTTATTATTATCTTTATTTAAACACCGTGATTACAAATATGATTGTAGTTGTATGATTGCAGTCATTTAAAGAACACCCCCCCCCCCTTCACCAGTGCAAGATTCCCACCACCAATTTCTCAGATCTCCCTCCTCTCTACCCCACCCACACCTGTACTCGAGACAGGCTTTCTATTTCCCTCATTCATTCACATTGTTATGATAGTTTTCAGTGTAGTTATTTCTCTAACTGCACTCATCACTCTATGTGGTGAGCTTCATGTCATGAGCTGCACCTACATGGGTAAATGGGGGGAAATAAGGGTTGGGACTGAGGCAGTAAAAGATTAGAAATGAGCTTTGTAGGGCAGTATCAAGATCACAATACAAGACAGATATTATGCATATATAAACTATATGCATACAAAACTATCAATATATATTGTACGCGTGGGGACACTAGCCCCCTCATGGTTTTTGGAATGGAGACCAAGAAGATAAAATTTTCAGTGACTGTCCCAACATAAACCAGTGCTAGAAAGGCCCCCCTCTTCCCAAAGCGCATTCCCATTAGTGTAGGGAGAGGTAGGGGGAAAGCCTGATGACCCCTATAGAATCCACCTGGACTGAAGACCAGGGAAGGCCTGGAGTCCAGGGAAGAAAGAGGGGGATGGCTGGGGTCTGCCAACCCTCCCAGCACTCCCCAGGCTAGGGAGAAGGCCTCCAGCATGGGGCCTCCCTAAACCCCATACCTGGCAAGAGCTAGTCTCCAGAATCAAAGGGGAAACTGGAAGCCAGATATCTGCCCACCCTCCTCCCCATGCACCTCTCCCTGGAGTATGGAGGGAGGGGGGAAGAATCCACTTCTGGCCATCTGAGCTGGCACCCAGGGAAGGCCTGGAGTCCAGGGGAGAAAGAGGGGGACAGCTGAGGGCCTGCCAAGCCTCCCAGCACTCTCCAGGCTAGGGAGAAGGCCTCCAGCATGGGGCCTCCCTAAACCCCATACCTGGCAAGAGCTGGTCTACAGAATCAAAGGGGAAACCGGAAGCCAGATATCTGCCCACCCTCCTCCCCATGCACCTCCCCCTGGAGTACGGAGGGAGGGGGGAAGCCTGAGGACCCTTAAGAGTCCACCTGAATTCACTTCTGGCCATCTGATCTGGCACCCAGGGAAGGCCTGGAGTCCAGGGGAGAAAGAAGGGATGGCTGGGGGCCTGCCAAGCCTCCCAGCACTCCCCAGGCTTGGGAGAAGGCCTCTGGCATGGGGCCTCCCCAAACCCCATACCTGGCAAGAGCTGGCCTCTAGAATCAAAGGAGAAACCAGAAGCCAGATATATGCCCACCCTCCTCCCCATGCACTTCCCCCCTCAAATATGGAGGGAGGGGGAAGCCTGAGGACCCCTAAGAGTCCACCTGAACCCACTTCTGGCCCTCTAAGCTGGCACCCAGGGAAGGCCTGGAGTCCAAGGAGAAAAGAGGGGGATGTCTGGGGGCCTGCCAAGCCTCCCAGCACTTCCCAGGCTAGGGAGAAAGTCTCCAACATGAGGTCTCCCCAAACCTCATACTTGGCAAGAGTTGCATAAGCTGAGTTTTTCAGACCTGTTATTTCAGTGTGAAAATTTCTAATTTCAGTCATCAGATCCTCTTGATGCTTAATTGTGCTCCAGTCAAGTCTATCAATACTTTTTTTGAGCTCCCTGAACATCTTCCATAATTCTACTCTAAACCTCTTATTTGAGAGGATACCAAGCTGTTTCCTACTTTTTGGATTATCATAGCAGCCATCTTGATTTCTTTAAATATGGGGGTGTGCTGCAAAATTGCTCCATTGGTAAGACTGTAGATTGCTTCTTACAATGTGGAGAGATGGAATTCAGGGGTTAAAAGGGTGTGGGTCCTGGAGAAATTATCATCCTTGGTGTCTCTGGGCTGGCTCAGCAGAAAGAAGACAGAGAGCATGGCCGCCCTCCTTTTTAAGTCTCTGGGTGCCCAATCACATAGCAGGAATCGACCCCACATTCATTGGGTGGGGACATCTTACTGGGTGTGGGTCCTGGAGAGATTATGATCCTTGGTGTCTCTAGGCTGGCTCAGCAGAAAGAAGGCAGAGAGCATGGTCACCATCCTTTTTGTCTCTGGGTGCCCAAACACATGGCAGGAATCGGCCCCACATTTGTTAGGTGGGGACATCTTACTGGGTGTGGGTCCTAGAGAGATTATGGTCCTTGGTGTCTTTGGGCTGGCTCAGCAGAAAGAAGGCAGAGAGCATGGCAGCCCCACATTCAAATCTTTATGTTCTTATTGGCCTTGCCTTTCTGGATACAAAGCATTCCATAGATTTCACAATATCCTTTTTTTTTTTTTTTTTTTTTTTTTTTTTTTGGTTTTCACTCGGCAGCACTCAGGGGCTACTCCTGGCTCTACACTCAGAAATCGCTCTTGGCAAGCTCTGGGGACCATATGGGATGCCAGGATTCGAACCACCTTCCTTCTGCATGCAAGGCAAACACCCTACCTCTATGCTATTTCTCCAGCCCCAATTTCACAATATTCATGCCATCTTTCACCTTGCCAAAATCCACATGTTTGCCATCTAAATACTAATCTTGGCAGTGCAGATAAAATACTGGGACTCATTTGGATTTTGTCCCACTTTTTGCTTTGAACAGGATGTCAAGACCAGTATGCTTCAGGATGACATTCTCATAATCAAATTTCTCTATGTAGATGGATTTGACACTGGTGCCATTATAACAAGTGAGGTCAATGCCCTGACACATTAATTCTGGAATAATTTTATGAAAGCGAGAATCTTTATAATCAAATCCTTTCTCCCCAGTGCTCAGAGCATGATAATTGTCTGCTATCTTTGGAACTTTGCAAACAGTTCAAAGCAGATGCTAGACAACAATGTTGAACAACACGAAAGAATTGACAAGACTGAGGCATGCATTTCAGTACAATATCTTTATCATCGTTTTGATAAAACAATTTCTGTTAAACTAATTAATTTTGCTATGCTAATGGGAGTTAAGCAATATATTGTTTTACTTTCATTTGCATTTTCCTGGTTACTAATAAATTTGAATATTTTTCATGTTTGTTGGTCTTTATTATATATTTTTTGTAAAATTCCAGTTCATGACTTGAGCATATTCTTTTTTTTTCTTTTTTTAAGTTTTTGGGTCACACCCAGATGTGCTCAGGGCTTACTCCTGACTCTCTGATAAGAGATCACTCCTGGAAGTGCACAGGGGACCATAAGTGATGCCAAGGATTAAACCTGTGCCTGTTGTGTGCAAGGCAAGTTTTGCCCACTGTACTATCTCTTGATTGAAAAAAATCTTTGTTTAAAATAGTATATTTAGTGTATATGTGAAAGGTTGGAGAAATGGTACAAAGGGCAAGAAGCTTGCCTTGCACATAACTGATCCTGGTCCAGTTAGCAATATATGATTAGTGTCCCTATCCCCACAAAGAGTGATCCCTAAATTTAGAGACAGGGTTAAGCCCTGAGCCCCACCACAGTTAGTTCAAACTAAAAAAATAAAAATACATTTTAAACTAAGTAGTTTATGGGTGCTAAAGAGATAGTACAGCAGATGTGTATGGCTTTTGCCTAGCATGCAGCCAAACTGGGCTCCATTCCTAGCACTGCATATAGTTCTCTGCATCTAACAAGAATGATCCTTGAATTCCAAGTCAGGAATAAGACCTGAGCATGCCAAGTGCAGCCCCAAAGCTAATAAAAAACAAAACAAAAAATAGTTTGACAGCTACATATTTAGTACTTCACATGTATGAGGCCCTAGGTGTGATCCCCAATACCACAAAGAAAAAAATGTTTAATGACCAGAATCTTACAATAGTTTCACAATTAGTCTTTTAACTTTGATTGATAAATAAATAAATAAATAAATAAATAAATAAATAAATAAGCCTAGGGATAGTACAGGGGTTAAAGTGTTTACCTAGTACGAAGCAACCTTGGTTCTTTCCATGCCATGATACATGGAGTAACCCCTGAGTGCACAACCAGAAGCAGTCCTTGAGCACCAGCTATGGCAAAAATCAATAAAATATGAATAAAGTAAATAGAACAGTGTTTGTCACATTTAAATCCCAAATCCCAACACATTCTTAAAATTACTTCCAGACATTCAACTCAGGTGTTACAGTACATGCCTTGCATATACAGGTACTAGGTTCCATTCCATTATTGTATGCTCTTCCACCATGGCACATACACACTGGGACATTATTGGGAATAATCCCTAGAATAATTGTTAAAAAAATGCCAAAGTCAGAGTATTGGCTCAAATTGCTTTCCATGTAGAAATCATGGTTTAAATGCATTGATCCTCCTGACATCTTGTGTGAGACTCCCACAAAAAACAAAACATCAAAACAAAACAATACTACTAAAATTACCTGACCCTTTATTTATTTGTTTGTTTGTTTATTTATTGGCTTGTCCCACACCTGGCAATGCTCAAGACTTACTCTTGGCTCTGGGCTCAGGGATCACTCCTGGTGGTGCTCAGAGGACCACATATAGTGACAGGGATAGATCAGTTAGTGCAAGGCCTTACTCACTGTATTTTCTCCCATCTCCATCTGAACTCTCATTTTAAAAATTTAGTTTTATATTTTCTGATTTCATTATTAAATCTACCCATTGATTTAATTAAATTATGTATTTATTCATGGTTTGAGGGCCTCACTTTATAGTACACAGGGGTTACTCCTGGCTTTACACTCCTTGTGAACTCTGAGGAGAACATATGGTATGCGAAAAATGGAGCCTGAGTTAGCCATGTACAAGGCAAGCACACAACAACTTCCCATTGATTTTTATTTACTTAAATATAATGCATATTCTGTTACTGACTTTGCATAAATAGTTGCCAGTGTTGACCATTTTCTAATGACATCAAAATTGTCATGCAATATAATTTTCCCAAAATAATCAGGAATAAAAATGAATGTGATGACCCACAGCTAAGGCTGATTTATTTAATATCTATATAATGGCCAAAAATAAACACTTTAATTTGAATCATTAAAAAATTAATTTTACAGTAGAAAGATAGCCCAAAGGTCAGAAAACATGTTTTACTGGTTTCAGTCCCTAGTACTGCATGGTCTCCCAAGTGCAGATGAAAATGACCCTGGAGAACAGAGAAAGGTGTAGCCTCTGGTAGATGTGGTGCAAAAAAATCAAAATGTTTTTAATAATTTAATATTTATGGAATAATGTTCATCATAGTTTCTCTGCTCATTTTAAGAAGTTGTCTCTTGGGCAAGGAATGTGGTTCAGTGGTAGAACATATACCTCACTTCTGTGTAAGACTTTGGATTCAGTCTCTTCATATAATGTACTTCCGGTATTTCATAAGCATATTCAATGCTTAGAATTTATTTTTCTTTCCTTATTTCTATCTACTATTTTAAGTAGAGCATTGAAATCTACTTTATATTTGTGTACTTAAACACACACCTCTTTGTTTTTCTATAAAGTAGGTTCAGGAAAGAATCTTTTCTTCTCTTGGATATTACTTTTTGTTGTTTGTTTGTTTTCGGGTCACATCGGTGGTGCTCAGGGGTTACTCTTGGCTCTGTGCTCAGAAATCATTTCTGGAAGGCTTGGGGAACCTATATAGGATTCTGGGAATCGAACCAGGGTCCATCCTGGGTTGGCTATCACTCTGGCCCCTCTTGGACTTTACATAGGCCTCCTTTAGAATCGTGCGCCTATCTTTTCTCATTACATTTTAGGAAAAAGAACAGGCAACAATAATAATTGTTTTAATAATAGAAATCATGAATAAAGATGAGATTAATTTTGTTTTATAACCTAGAAAATAAGACTGAATGATGCATTCAAGAGAATACTTATTTCAAGAAGCATATGAAATATCCTCTATTCAACTATTCCTCAAAGAAAAAGAGAATGAAATCTTTTAATCCTTTTTGAAATGTTTCATGTACAAGAATAAAAAATATATGTTTTAATTGATACCAACAACAGAGACTGTGTGAAAAATAAAAGTGTGTTGACACTACAGACAATGTCTTGGATTGGACAATCTAGCTTGCCTGGAGCCTAGAGTTGGTCTTATGCCAGGAAACTTCAGGGGTAGGGTCTCTTTGTACTTAGGCAAAGGTTATTCCTTTCCATGCCCCTCATATTTTGGTGAGCCTATGCAAACAACAATTGCCACTCTAACACCGTTTGTACTGTGCTCCTTTGATTCTAATCCTAAAAAAAAAACCACTTAAAATTTGAGGTTAACTTAAGCTAATATGCATGTATATGGAAATGTAAAAAATACTATGCCTCTAATTTTTAAGCAGTTATGTAAGTTTTATGGCTTTAGATTGCCTTGTGTGCTGTTAAGAAATATTATAATGTGTTACAATCTGGGGACTTGAGGGACAAAGTAATTGTACATGGATTCTGTTTTATTTATCTTAATGTTCTTTGGCTGAAAGTTCAAAGTTAAGATATCAGCAAGGGGACTTCTTCTGAGAATTATGTTACGGGTGATTGTCCTTCCACTGTAACTTTACCTTGTCCTCTTTCTTTGCATCTTTGTTCTCATTATTAAAATAAAAAATAAAAAAAATACGTTTTAGTAATACAGTGTTACTACAGCACTTCCTACCAAAATTCCAATTTTCTCCATCATTGCAGAATAACAAATATGAAAGATAGATTAAGTATAAATAACAATTTGTTAACCATAAAATATTATTAAGTAGGGCTGGAGAGATAGCATGGAGGTAAGGCGTTTGCCTTTCATGCAGGAGGTCATCGGTTCGAATCCCGGCGCCCCATATGGTCCCCTGTGCCTGCCAGGCGCAATTTCTGAGCCTGGAGCCAGAAATAACCCCTGAGCACTGCCGGGTGTGACACAAAAACCACAAAAAAAAAATATTATTAAGTATATCAGTGTTTTTTGGCTTTTTATTTTGTTTTGAGTTTGGGGCTACATTCCAGGGAAAGAGAGAGAAAGATAAAAAGAAAGAAAAAGAAAGAAAGAAAGAAAAAGAAAGAAAGAAAGAAAGAAAGAAAGAAAGAAAGAAAGAAAGAAAGAAATAAAGAAAGAAAGAAAGAAAGTAAGAAAGAAAAAGAAAGAAAGAAGAAAAGAAAGAAAAAGAAAGAGAGAAAGAAAGAAATTAAGAAAGAAAGAAGGAAGAAAGAAGAGAATGAAGAAGAGAGGAAAGAAAGAATAAAGAAGAGAGGAAAGAAAGAATAAAGAAGAAAAGTATAAAACAAATAAAGGAAAAAAGAAAGAAAGATAGTTGAGGATATAAAGGTTAAATATCCTTAATACTATGAGTTTTCAAGTAACTATCTCAAATAATCATTTGGAGACTATATTTATGTATATATATGTATATATGTATTTATATATGCTCAGAGTTATTGGCTTTATTAGCTCACTACTGAAGATTTTTTTGAGGGGGAGTTGTTTTGGGGCCATGCACAATGATGCTTAGGGGTTACTCCTGGCTCTGCACTCAGGAATCACACCAGATGGTGCTCAGGGGACCATATGAGAAACCGAGGATTGAATTTAGGTTGGCCATATGCAAGACGAGCACCCTTCCCTCTGTATTACCACTTTAATCCCACTACTGAAGATTCTTAACAGTTTACTGTTATATATTTTAATATATAGAATACTTATTGCATAAAACCTTACTTTTTCAGAAGAACAAGATAAACTTTAAATTTTATTATATCTTCAAATTCACACTAAGCTTTTACTTTAAGAAAAAGTATTAGTGATTTATTGTTAGAACTTTCATAAAGAACTGAACTTTTATAAAATAAGTTTCATCTACTTGCAAATATGAGAATTAAATCAAAATGTGTTAAGTATCAGAAAATGTTGCTCCAGTTAAACTTCAAAAGCTTTCCTAGCCTCTAATGAGGTAGCTTAAACAAGATAGTCTTTGTTGGGCGATTTTAATTGGGTCTATAAAGAGTTCCTATTATGAGTATAACTATTTTTATAATGAACTTATTTGATTTATAGATTAGTTCACTATAAACTCTTTTATCTTTATTATAGTTATTTTAGCATTTTGCAATTTCTTTCTATAATTACTATGCATTTGATAAATTAGGCAGTAACCTTAGTGCTTTAAAATTTAAGGCAATACATGAATTACCCAAGAACTTGGGTGAAAATGAGAACATCATGAATAGGATTTAATATTTACTCAAAAATTATTAGTTCTTTATTAATAGATAATAGAATTTTAAAGAAATTTTAGTCATTGAATGAGAGGTTTGAAAGTGGTAATTTTGAGAAATAGCTTGTTTAAGAATTAAGTTAAAAAAAATGACTAAATGACTATACTTTCAGGGATCATTCTCATAGTTATTTACTAGAAATGTTTCTCTGAATGAGTATACCAGAGACTACAAGGATGACACAGAGCACCCTCTCCTGAGTGGGAAGCTGGTTTTAAGTGCTGCTCTAGCAGCTGCTTACTGCTATTGATGATCGTTCATACCTTCTCCAAGATGGGATGAGAGAGAGGATGTAGTCTGAGTGGAATAAAATACAATAAAATAAAATATATTTTATATTATTTTTCCTTACTGAGTAATTTTTTACAGGGGCCCTCACCCCACCATGAAATACATTTTTATATTTTAAATAATAATGCCACTGTTTATTCTTAGCAAGAGCAATGGAACTATTAATCATTCTGACGTAAAAGCATTTTAAGAGCCTAGTGAATAGTGCTCTTGGTTAGAGCACTTGTCTTGCAAATGCATGGTGCTCAGTTCAATCTATGGTGTTTACATACATGAGAAAGCTCCTGGCATTTCCTATATTTGAACCTGGCAGTTCTAAAATCTACTACAATTTCAGGCAACATAGCCTCCTCTGGATGCACTCTACCCAAGTGTGCAAGTACATATTCTAGTAAACACTGTGGCCAAGTGGGTAGCACTGCAACCTGATGTTCAACTCTCTGGAAAACACAACTGAACATGCATGCACCACTATATACATGCCTAGTCATTTAAATAATAGCATCGGGCCGGAGAGATAGCACAGCGGTGTTTGCCTTGCAAGCAGCTGATCCAGGACCAAAGGTGGTTGGTTCGAATCCCGGTGTCCCATATGGTCCCCCCGTGCCTGCCAGGAGCTATTTCTGAGCAGACAGCCAGGAGTAACCCCTGAGCACCACTGGGTGTGGCCCAAAAACCAAAATAAATAAATAAACAAACAAACAAACAAATAAATAAATAAATGTAACTTCACCCTGGATTTAGGTATACCTACCTGAGACCCGCCCTTTTCTGGGCGGGGTCTTGGGAACCGGATATTAGGTGTAACCTTACCTGAAAGACCTCTCCCATTCCGGGGAGTGGTCTTGGAAGGTTATATAAAGCCTTTGACCCAGGGGATTAGGGTCTTTGCCTCTTTTGGTCTTTGACCAGCATGGAGGTCAAAGGAAGATGGCTGAAAGGAGTTAAGATGCAGGGCCAAGAATAACTAGTGCTTGAAAGGTTATGATGTAGGCCACACACATGTGGTGGATAGGGTATGAATAAAGCTGATGCTTCCTGATGCCTGCCTGTGAGTGAGTTCAATACCCGTTGCTTTCCTGGACCACAGACCCACCGGTTCATGGGGGATGAAGCCACGTGGCCGGGGCCTAAGGACAAAGGCCTCCATCCTTCACCATCCACCACCATCTTTAATTATTTAATACAACAAATAAATAAATAAATAAATAATAGCATCAACAATACTAACAAGGAGAAGAAAAAGGAATAAATAAAAGTAAATAAATACTTTTTTAATTAGAAATAATATTTACAAATATTACAGGTTGCTCCTGATGGTGCTTAGAGGAATGGGGTTGGGTGTCTATGTATATGACTACATGTACAGGCATCTATGTATATGACTGCATGTGCAACAAGTTCTTTAATCCCTATAGTATCTCTATGGTCTGGCTTAATATTTTGATGTGCAAAAGATCTAAAACAAATCAAAATGATTGGGACCAGAGAGATAGCATGGAGGTAAGGCGTTTGCCTTACATGCAGAAGGTCGGTGGTTTGAATCCTGGCATCCCGCATGGTCCCCAGAGCCTGCCAGGAGCAATTTCTGAGCATAGAGCCAGGAGTAACCACTGAGCGCTGCCCGGTGTGATCCCCCCCAAAACCAAAAAACAACAACAACAACAAAAAATAAAAATGATTAAGAACTGTACATGTTAAAAACCTTAATAGTGTGATTCTTGCAAAAAAGGATTAGCAGTTCAATTTGTTAAAACTACAATTCTATTATAATTTTTGAAAGAGGTTTTATTTTAATGCCTAATATAGCATTTTTATTTTATTTTAGCAGGATAATGGAAGAAAAAAAACAAGGAAAAAAACTGGATAAACTGAACTAGATTATGCAGGTTTAAGTCATTTAACTGCTCCTCGGAGTACATGATTTGAAGCTAGATTTTGTCTTCCGTCTCTTCCTCTTCTTATTCTGAAGAATATTTTGTCAAATGGAATCTTCCATGGTGCACCAACATTCAAACCAAACAGATACAGAACTTTTCTGTTGAGATGGTGGCTGGGAAAACCTGGAATCCTCTACAGATTGTTTATGCATTTTTTGCTATAAAATATATTTTTTAAGTTTGATGACTTTGCTTTTGCTTCTGGGCTGTATATACTCAGAGAAGGATTTCAGAAAAGAATGTCACACATGCTTTATTCTTTAAGGTGAGGCCAAATTTCAAACCAATAGCTTCCTATATATGAGACTGAGAATCAACCCCTGCTCCTAAAGGGTGATATCTTCTTTCTTCAAACATATATATACACATATATACATATACATATATGTATATATATAATATTTATTGTTTTGGGACCAGACCTGGTGGTGCTCAGAGGATACTCCTGTTTCTGCACTCAGAAATCACTCTTGGCAGACGGGCTCGGGGGACTGTATGGAATGCTGGGATTGAATCCAGGTCAGCTGCATGCAAAGCAAACACCCTACCCACTATGCTATCACTCTGGCCCCAAAATATTTAGAATTAATTTATCTTGGAGCTGGATAACTTGCACAATGGGTAAGGCACTTGCCTTGCACGAAGTTAACCTGAGTCAATTCTTAGCCTATGGTTCCCAAATTACAGGCAGAAAGAAGACCTGAGCACAAAGTAAGAGTAAACCCTAAACACTGCAGGGTATGAGCCTTCCTAAAAATTAAATTAAAAATCTTGGGGGCCAGTGAGGTGGCGCTAGAGGTAAGGTGTCTGCCTTGCAAGCGCTAGCCAAGGAAGGACCGTGGTTCGATCCTCTGGCGTCCCATATGGTCCCACCAAGCCAGGGGCGATTTCTGAGCACTTAGCTAGGAGTAATCCCTGAGCATCAAATGGGTGTGGCCCAAAACAACAACAACAACAACAACAAATCTTGATCTATTGGAAATTTGTTTTCATGTGAGTATTTAGTTGGTCTCTAGTTTTTAATTCTTCAAGATTACTTCTAGGTATTCTTCAATCTATAAAGCATCATTTTTTATCCTACTGATTTGAAATGTCACCTTTCTCTGGAGCCTGAGTATGTGGCTTCGAAACAAAACAAAACAAAATGCTTGGGGCCGGAGAGATAGCATGGAGATAAGGCATTTGCCTCATGCAGGAGGTCATCTGTTCGAATCCCGGCGCCCCATATGGTCCCCTGTGCCTGCCAGGAGCAATTTCTGAGCCTGGAGCCAGAAATAACCCCTGAGCACTGCCGGGTGTGACCCAAAAACCACAAAAAAATGCTTTAAAATTGCTTGCACTCCAATAAACTCTTCTCCCATACTCTATTTTATTATACTTTTGCCTAGTTCATATTTATTTCAATATTTCTATAATTAACTATGCTTGTTTTATGCTATTGATTATGTTTATAATTGAATGTGCTTATTTTCTTAAGTCAATGGTAAAACTATCTTATTACTTATTATTTATCTTTACTTACTTATAATTACTTATTATTTATATTTTTATTATTATTATTTACTTATTATTATCACTATTATTAATTTTTTCACCATTGCTCTGGTAGTTATATTGTCTTCTAATGGAAAAACATTGTCTCATATATTTTACTTCTTGATTTTTTTTTTTTTTTTTTTGGTTTTTGGGTCACACCCAGTAGTGCTCAGGGGTTATTCCTGGCTCCAGGCTCAGAAATTGCTCCTGGCAGGCACGGGGGACCATATGGGCACAGGGATTTGAACCGATGACCTCCTGCATGAAAGGCAAATGCCTTACCTCCATGCTATCTCTCCGGCCCCACTTCTTGATTTTTTATTTCTTTTTTTTTTTTTTTTGGTTTTTGGGCCACACCCATTTGATGCTCAGGGATTACTCCTGGCTGTGCACTCAGAAATGGCCCCTGGCTTGGGGGGACTATATGGGATGCCTGCGGATCGAACCATGGTCTGTCCTAAGCTAGCGCTTGCAAGGCAGACACCTTACCTCTAGCACCACCTTCCCGACCCCAATTTTTTTATTTCTTGATTTTGAAAAATATCACAAATATTATTCTATTATATTCTCATTTGATTTTTGTATTTTGTTTGGCTTGGTTTGGTATTATCTTACACTATTATTATGATTATAATGATGATGGTGGTAGTCAGGACTTATTTCTGGTTCTGATCTCAGGGATCACTCCTGGCAGTGCTCAGAAGACCAAATGAAATTAGCAGAGATTGAACTCCAGTTAGCCACAGGCAGAGCAAATGCCCTATCTGTTGTAAAACAATGATTACAAAGAAATTTTAGTTTGACTTGATTTTGAATTATTTTAGATTCTTTCTCTGAGTTTTGTTTCAATATACCTAATAATGAATTCATTTCGGTTAATTCTTCACTTTGCAGCACCCTTCTTCAAATTGGAACAGCTATGTTAGCCCCCTTTCCCAAGAAATTCTCAACTGTTTCATTTTCCCTGTATCTTTCCATTCCAATAACTTTGTCTGGAATATCTATTAAAATATTCTATATCTTCATTATGTTTTGTTTGTGATTGAGTCACACTCACTCCTGGGGTGAGCTGGGGTCATTCCTCGGAGGGCTCAGGTGACCATATGTGGTGCTGTAGATAACTAGGTTGGCTGTATGCAAGGTAAATGGCTTAATCACTGTACTAGCTCCCTAGTCATACTATATCTTCTATTTTTATTATAAATTTGTTTCTTCTATTAAAAATGTATTGTGGGAGTCTAACTGACTTTTAGTAATTAAGAACAAGCATCCTTTGGGGCTGGAGAAATAGCCGAGCTGGCAGGGCACTTGCCTTGCATGCAACCATCCTGGGTTCAATCCCCAGCATTTCATATGGTTCTCCTGAACACCACCAGGAATATTTCCTAGTACAAAACTAGGAGTAACCTTTGAGCATTAGTGGGTGTGATTCCAAACAAAATAAAGCCAAAACAAACACAAAAATGAACAAACATCCATTTTCTAAAGACCATGCAGCTAGAGATGGAGAGCTTACTATCCCAACTATACCAGAATGGTTATGGCTGAAGAAAACTTTATGCTGCTTTTTCTAAATATCTGAGGATATGAGATACACTGAAATCTAGGAGAACCTATCAACTGAAAATTATTTGATAGCTGTTTAGAAATAATTCTACAGACCCTCCTTAAGATCTTCAGTTCTCTTTCATTTCTAACCACTCTTCTCTCTCTTTTCTCATCATAAACCTGCTTCTTATTTTGCATTAAGGATTTAGACATAACTCTTTAATTTTTTTTTTTTTTTTTTTTTTGGTTTTTGGGCCACACCCTGTGACGCTCAGGGTTACTCCTGGCTATGCGCTCAGAAGTTGCTCCTGGCTTCTTGGGGGACCATATGGGACGCCGGGGGATCGAACCTCGGTCCGTCCTAGGCTAGCGCAGGCAAGGCAGGCACCTTACCTCCAGCGCCACCGCCCGGCCCCATAACTCTTTAATTGAACTAAATTGTTCTTAAGTTAATTTCAGATCAAACCCTGGTCTGACCCCCTTCATTAGATTTGTTTTGCTTTGTTTTGGTTTTGTTTTTCGGCCACACCCGATGATCCTCAGGAGTTACTCCTGGCTATGCGCTCAGAAATCGCTCCTGGCTTGGGAGACATATGGAACACCAGGGGATCAAACCACGTCCGTCCTAGGCTAGCACGCACAAGGCAGGTGCCTTACGCCCTGTGCCACCTCTCCAGCCCCCCTTCATTAGATTCTAAAAACACTTTTTTTTTTTTGTGGGATTGGAGAGATAGCACAGTAAGGGTAAGGGTAAGTAAGTAAGTGTAAGGGGCTTGCCTTACACATGGCTAAGGGGGGTTTGATCTCCTGAATCCCATGTGGTCCAGCAATATCAGTAATAATTTTTTTTTTTTTTGGTTTTTGGGTCACACCCGGCAGTGCTCAGGGGTTACTCCTGGCTCCATGCTCAGAAATTGCTCCTGGCAGGCACGGGGGACCATATGGGACGCCGGGATTTGAACCGATGACCTTCTGCATGAAAGGCAAACGCCTTACCTCCATGCTATCTCTCCGGCCCCAAGTAATAATTTTTGACTACAGAACCAGAAGTAAGCCCTGAGCATTGTCAGGTGTGCACCCCCCAAAAAGTAGATGGGTTTCCAATCTTATTTATGTACTAAAACTTGCTTAGTTATTTAAATTATGTATTCAAAGTGTGCATTTGTTAGCTGTTTCTGATCAGAAAACAATTTTTAGTAACAAGTTGAATATACTTTTAATGTGATATGTTTCAATATTACCTTCATTAAAGAAGAAAGCGTTTCATGCATCCGTCTTAAAAAGAACTGAATTTTTTATTCCTGGTCTTACTTTAAATCCAGTGAAATTGCTCATTCATCCACCTAGCTCAGAAGATATAAAAAAAAGTTACTCCCTTTTTCTGGTGTCCTACTTGAGACCCCTTCTCATACTGTGGGAGAATTCCTACTATTTTCCCTTATTGTAAATAAAATCAGTTATGAATTGTTTTTTAAATGACTGAGAGTAGAAGAAAATAAATTCCCTATAAAATATCTATTTATTAGTTCCTAATATAGTCATAACAATATTCACTATTTTAAAATGTCTTTTTTACCCACTTTTTCTTTTATTCCTCCCACATCCTTGCTATTTGTTGACACTACCTGCATCATCTTCAATTTTATTCTTATGTGATTGTCACTGGTCTCAATTCTTTTTAAGAGGAATAATTTTCAGTTTTACCTATAAAAATTTAAACAGGTCTTAAAACAAAGTCTTCAACAAAAGTTCCGAAGGTAGCCAGTTCCACTTTGCCACTAGGTGGCGCCTATGCCCAATTAGCACCTGCTCTTACTATAAACAGTAGGAATCTCCTTATCTTCCAGGGGCCTAGGAGTTAGCACAATGGCTAGTGTCTCCCTCCACAATGCAGTACACAGGTTCAATCCTCAGTGTATCCTGAATGTGAAAAATGAGTTTCTGGCAGCTCTAGGTGATCATTTCAACCAGGTGTGCAAGCACCGAAACTAAAGGGTGTGACCCCCATCAAGCACAGTGACCAGGAGTGCAAATCTCTCATATCTAACATTTACATGACCCCTTATAAGCATCACAAGTGAGTTATACAACTAAAAGAGTGCAAGCACCATAGGAAAATCAGTCAAAACAACCAGAATGTGCAAGTTCACAACCAAACATATATGCTCATTACAACATCAGCAGAATGAGTGGGAATAAAAGTCCTGCCTTTTTAGTAAATCCCAACTGTGAATACTCAGGATTGGCGAGAATTTTTCTTTTGTAGATTTCAAGCCTAGAGATATGGCTCAGGGGTAAAGCACATGTTATGCCATCCATGTTTCAATCCATAGCATCACAAAACAAACAAACCCCCACAAGTTATTTTTAAGTTCCCTGACTTAAAATCTTTCTAAAATGAGTTATCCATTTTTCTTTCACTGCAAATAAGGATATAGAAGCCTTCTTAATAATTAGTATAATCAAAGACATCAATTACAATAATACAAGAAAATATGGTCATGCATTTCTGAATGAGTCAATAATGAACTCCATTTATTACTGTATATCCAAAAAGCTATGAACTGCATATCCTGTTTATAAGAGGCGAGCCAGTTAGGTCTATGTAATTATATTCTATGTTATTTGCACAATGATAAAAAAATATGCCACTTATGCATTCCTGAGAATACAGCCTAGTTGTTAATAAGGCATAACTACAGATTATTCTATTCCATATTCAATGTTCCAAAAATAATTACATTTTTTGAGTTCACTCTTGATAGTATCTTACTGTAGCATAGTATTTTTGGGGATTATTTTTTAAATAAGCATATTTAATATTTTAATGAAATATTTCTTATTAAAAGTAATTGCTAGCACAGATGTCTTCTTTCCTCAACGTTTTGAAATATTGCTACATCTAATATATTATGATCAAATAAATGAGATAGTTATTAGAATTAGATAAAATATTAGTACTATTGATGACTTACATAGAATTTAGTGGGGCTCTTGGCATTTGTGTCTAGTGCTAAGATTTTTAAATTGAAACTGTTTGATAAGTGACATATTTTAATATACTGATTATATGTATAATTAAAATTTTTAATTTTAGAACATTCAAAACTTTGAATGCTAATATACCAAGACTTCCCTTGTGGGGGCAGAGAGAAAAGTATTTTCTTGCCTTACATGTAACCAACATCACATCAATCCCTAGTACTCCTTAAAGTATCCTGAGTACCTCTGCATACCCAAGTTGTGACCAATTCCCACTCAAACTTTTCTTTCATTTTGTTTCTTTCAATTTTAGAATTAATACTATAATTGGGCCCAGAGAGATAGCACAGCGGCGTTTGCCTTGCATGCAGCCGATCCAGGGCCAAAGGTGGTTGGTTTGAATCCCGGTGTCCCATATGGTCCCCCGTGCCTGCCAGGAGCTATTTCTGAGCAGACAGCCAGGAGTAACCCCTGAGCACCGCCAGGTGTGACCCAAAAACCAAAAACCAAAAACCAAAAAAAAAAAGAATTAATACTATAATTGATACATTTATTTCATATGATTTCAGGCATAAATTTTATATGTTTCATAATATATTCATGTAATTGAAAAAATAATTTTTCTTGTTGTTTGGGCCACATCCGATGGTGCTCAGGGGTTACTCTTGGATCTACGCTCAGAAATTGCTCCTGGCAGGCTTGGGGGATTATTTGGGATGCCTGGATTCCAACAACCACCTGTCCTGGGTCTGCCAGGTACAAAGCAAAAGTCCTACACTGTGTATCTCTCTGGCCCCTGAAAAATAATTTTTAAAAATGAAGTATTTCAGACATTTGTGACAAACATGGATAATAACAATCTTGGTGTTACATTTTAATATGCATCTAATTCAAATAAAATTTTTGTTACATTTGGGTATATATTCCAGGGCCCCACTTTCAGAGACAGTGTTCAATTGGTTTAAAGCAGAGACCAGGAAGGACTCTAAAACAAACCTTACAGGAGCTGGAGCAATAGTACAGAGGATAGAGTGCTAGCCTTGCACACAGAGTTGGCCCAGGTTCTTTTCCCTGAACACACCAGGAGTGATCCCTGAGGGTAGAGCCAAGAGTAACCCCTGATTGTGCTGGGTGTTGCCCCTCCCACAAACAAACAAGCAAAAGCAAACATCACAATCAATTCTTTGATCTTTCAGTTTCTCGCTTGTACTAGTTGGCATGTAAGAAATTTGAAGTTGGGCCCGGAGAGATAGCACAGCGGCGTTTGCCTTGCAAGCAGCCAATCCAGGACCAAAGGTGGTTGATTCGAATCCCGGTGTCCCATATGGTCCCCCGTGCCTGCCAGGAGCTACTTCTGAGCAGACAGCCAGGAGTAACCCCTGAGCACCGCCAGGTGTGGCCCAAAAAAAAAAAAAAAAAAAAAAAAAAGAAATTTGAAGTTGATAAACATAAAGTTTAGTATATTCATTTGGACTCAAACTTAAAATGAATTTGTATGACTAATTAAAAAAGGAAAATTAGTATTTATATCAAAGCTTCTTTTCCAAAGGAAGGCAATATTAAAATTTTCCTTTAATACTTATTTTTTAAAAAATAATATTTGGGGGATATATCTTCATAATCCAAATTGCCTAAAGTTGAAAGACTAAAAATAATTTAAACTATTTTTATTAGTAAGACTTTCTAATACATGATTATTAAAAACTAAGGTTAAAGTAACTATCTCCATTTATTTTTAAACTAATCCTTATTTTTTTAATGCTCTCCTAAAAAACAAATCTGCCCTCCTTACCTTGTAGTAACACTTTTCGATGCCTTTTAAGTGACCCTGTTTTGAGTCGTGTTAACACTTCAGAAAAATCTCCAGATATGTGTCATGTATCTTTTGGTCTACTTTAATAACAAAACAGAGTCTCCTTGTTATCCTCACTTGTTCAACCAACGTGCATTCTTGCCCCCATGTTTATACAGTACATTCATTAGTGGTTTTTACTTGTCTAGTCTTTTGGGCCATAAAACTCGAGTTTATTATCTTCCAGGTGATGAATCTTCTTATTTACAAATTAATTTGCAGATCATGTGTGGGCAGCATGATTGCTGATCCTGCCTAACGAATACATTTAGTGTTTAATTTTTTTCTGTTGCTATTTTCTAATTTGAAGTGGGTAGACCAAAACCAATTAATTCTATTCCAGTTTTTCAGTACTTTGCTTCATGCATCTTCTGTCACTACAGATGCTTATGACTCTTAATGTATGGCTTTAAATAACATCGATATTAGAGATGAGCTTGATATTAAGCTACATGCTTCTGATAACTACAGCTTTCAGGTAAACTAGAACTGCTAATTACTTTAAGAAGCTAAGTCATATATCATAATCTAACTTAATTTATCTTCAACAAAACTGCTTATGTTCAAATTGCTTTAATAATTAGCATAGAATTAGGAATCTCTAAGAACATTTAAAAACATAGTTGAAAGACTCTGAAGCCTAGCTGAATATTGTTTTACAAGGAGAAAGCTTCATGCATGTACTCAAAAGAATATCTCTATGGTAAAATAAGAAACAGACATGTAGGATATTTCAGGTACCGCAGTTGTAGGGTTCTTTTTAACTCCTCGACTCCCAGTCAGTTAAGAGATATGAAAACAAGCATTTGTTGAGATCAACTAAGTTTCCAAAACTTTTGATTTCATAATTTGTGACCAAGATCTTAGCATTAGCAGTGGAAAGATGAATTAAATGAACACATATTTATTTATGTCTGTAATGATACCACATGACTCTATATATAACAAAAGAATTATTGTTCATGCTAAAAATTGTACACTGACGTACTGTGATGCTACATGCTATGTCATTTTAGTGTAATAACATTTAGGGTTAACTTAATCTGAATATAATAAAAGATAACCAGGTACCTAAAGAATTACATGACATTAATTAGCACTAGACATGTCAAATATATAGAGTAGTTACTGTGAGTAAACAAATTTAAATATGGCTATTTCTAGTATGTATTATATTTCTAGTGCTATGCTAAACTGATTGTTTAGGTTACTGCATAAAATCCTTAGTTTTATGTATCTTTTACAGATGGAGGGGTAGTAATTTATTCCTGGTTTACTAATTTTCCTGTTCTCAATTATATATGCCTCATCAGAAGTAAGCACTACTGATTTTTAAGGCAACATAAGTACTTGAAGTGATTCAAGCATCAGATAAGTGCTTAAACCTGATAAATTTAAAATTTATCCAACCTTGAGCATCTATAAGTTAATGTCATGTACTTTTCTATATCATGAAGAAGCCTAAAAAAGTCATTTAAGTAGAGCAAAATACCAAGTTAATCTGAATATAAGACAGATACCATGTTCTCATTGATAGTCTATATCCACTGCAAAATATCCAGAAGAGTTTGGAACTGATTATGCATACAAAACCCTAATTGTTAACATCATAGTAAAATAATCACCTAATACATAAAACATGAAAAAGAATTAGCGAGGAAGAATTCCCCGCTCCCAATTTTTAAAACAACTTTATACTCTCACCTACAGAATGAACAGAGGTTAGAACATTCTAATTCTATTTCTCTGTAGGACACCAAAAATAGCAGCAGCTTGCATTGAAATAGTACTGTGACTAAGCCTAGCCTCACTGTTGCATGTTTCTAATTGCATGCACTTCAGGGTTTGAGTTTTTTTAGAAAGCTATTAAAAAGTAGCAAAGTAGGCCCTCCAGTATGACTTAGAGTTTACTTTTTAAAAAATTCAACTATTTGAAATTCATTAGTATTTAAGGCAATGCTATTTTCATTTCATTTTACTCTTTTCCATTTTATTTTTATAAATAGTGACTAAGATAAGTCATAGTTATGTGCATGGGCTTTAAAAAATAACCTGGGATAATAAGACAGCCCAGTAAAACTAAAGAGTGTTTCATAAACTTTGTCTTCCTTTAATATTATCTTTTGGCTACTTTTCATTAACCATTGTGTTTGAATGAACGCCAATGACAAAAAAATTCTAAGGTGTTTGCTTCAGTGATGCAGCTTCATTTTCCTACTTATTCTCTCAGACACATTTATTGCTTTTCTGTATTGTAAGAAGATTCTTAGAGTCAGTTCCTAATTTCTCATTTACGTAAATCTTATACCTTATTTTTGTATCATACTCATATAGATGTATCACAAAATCCGTTTTAAACATTTGCAAACATACTTAAATTATGCTTATGTTCAGTTCAACAGCACTACATTGTTGTGTAGTCAGCACCACCATCCACACCATAATTGTCTTTACCATCTTTTGCTTTAACGTTTTTAGAAATGGTAAAATTAAGAAATTCTTGCAGTTTCCTGGTATGGGGTATAAACACTATGGTGCCAGGAAGGACTGTTCCTGTAGATGTGCTAGGACCTTCACATGCAAAGTATGTGCTGCAGCCCTTTGAGCCATCTTCCCTGCCCTTGTTGCAGCTTTTCATTTCTCCAGTTTACCTTTCACTGCTGGTTTCCACAGATTATTTTTCTAAAGGTCTTCTACTGTAAAAGGCCACATTTGTTTATCTGTTTTTGTTACTAACAGATAGTAATAGGATGAGATAGCTAAGAAAAGTGATGACATTAGAAAGTGTAAGCCATTGCAAATTATGAGAAATAATAAGGATGTTTGCAGGCTCAAAGATGTTTTGAACTTTCCTATAAAATTGCAATCAGATAGTTGAAATGAAAAACTTAAAAAAAAATCTCTAAAAGTGAAAGCTAAAGCTTGAAGCTAAGAAAGCAAAGCATGGGATTTTTTTTCTCCAGAATATGAAATGAAACACACACTATATAGATTAATATGATAGATGTTAAGGATAAAATTTGTAACCATGGGGGCCGGGCGGTGGCGCTAAAGGTAAGGTGCCTGCCTTACCTGCGCTAGCCTAGGACGGACCACGGTTCGATCCCCCGGTGTCCCATATGGTCCCCCAAGCCAGGAGCGACTTCTGAGCGCATAGCCAGGAGTAACCCCTGAGCGTCAAATGGGTGTGGCCCAAAAACCAAAAAAAAAAAAAAAAAAAAAAAAAAAAAAAAAAAAAAAAATTTGTAACCATGTCAGTTTTTTTGAATAGGAATTGTTAATATATCTGAAAATATTATCATAGATATTGAATCTCGAGAGTAGTTCTATACTATCATTCTCAAAACATGTATGTAAGTTAAGGCAAAACTCATTTTCTAGTAAATATACTCATTCCATAATTTAGTTTTCAATTGAGCCCCAACATATATCAGGTGAAAATAAGAAGATCCAGGCCTGTCAGTATTGATGTACATGTGGGTAGTTCCTTTATTATAATTTGTGAAATTCTTGCATGCTGTCTTAGTGAGGGAATCTCACATGGAGAGAGAGATAAACAAGACACGAGGTGACAAAGGTCAGTCAAGTTGTGCAGTTCTGTGAAGTGATCAAGTACAATAAGTTTTTTTTAAACAAGTAAGGCAAATTGTTGGCCTATTCAAAGGCAAGGTGCTATAGTAATGTTTTAGTGTAAATTATTTGATATCTTAAAAGCTATATCTTGTTATTTCTTTTCAGTCTAAAGTGACTGACAACACTTCTGAAATCACTTGTTTCCATTTGAGTGTCATTTCATTAAAAAACCCAAGTGTAGATATCTCTTACCCCTTTATTAAGAACTACAGCCTACATCAAAACTGTCTACAGCTATGAGTTGTTTGTGCTTATGTCTTTATATTAACCACTTTTCTATTGGATTAAGAAAAATCACTTTTGTTTTTCAGTTACTTATTGGGCTCTAAAAGACGCAGTTGTCAGAGTTAAGTTTACAGTAGTGAATGGCAGCCTCGATAGGTGTAAAATCAATTTGTAATTTTTATTTAAGAAGAAATTTGCTGAATTTCTCACTGTTACTTTGGTTGCTGATTTTTAGTAGTAATGGTACAACTAATTCCAAAAAGAACAATTTCAAAAAAATAATGTACTTTAACATAAAGTCAAGCATATCATGTATGAGATGTGCTGGTATTGTTCAGGTAGTGCTTTATTTTATCTATTAACCCCCTTTCTTTAATTTTCCCTAAAATGATATGATTATTTCTTTTTCCTTTTTTGGGGGGCGACATACCGGTGATTCTCAGGGGTTACTCACTCCTGACTATGCACTCAGAAATCGCTCTTGGCTTGGGGCACCATTTGGGACCCCTGGGATCTAACCGCCGTCAGTCCGCATGCAAAGCAATGCCTTAACGCTGTTTCATTGCTATGGCCCCAATATGATCATTTCTTTACCTTACAAGCTAATGCATTTCAGAATCAAAGTTCACGATAGAAAGCCAATGAAAGAACTTATGTAGAGTTTAGGATAGAGAAATGTCAAAAGACTGAAGAGAAAATTAAAGTGCTAACTATTTAATACATCTTAGCTAAATTAAAGGGTCACAATTTTTTCCTTTTTCCTCTTTCTTTTTTCTACCCTTACATGGTCCTTGAGGTCAACTTGGGCACTTCTAAATCATGGACAAAACTAGTCTAAAATAAGATGTTGCCTAATATAGTGTTACGCGGAAGCCAGTCCTGAAGCCAGTCCTCACTGGGGCCAAAGAACCTTGCTAATTTGCAAATATTAACACAAGTCAGAATCCTGCACAAGCAAATCAAACACTGTCAGAAAATCGTTACGTGGAAGCTTTGGACATAAATAATGACTAGAGAAGTATAGTGCTTAAAAATACACACACACAAAAATTTTTTTTAAATGATCAAAAGTGAAATATTGGTGGCCTGCCTTTGAAAACCAGACTGTTGCGTTGAAGTGTAGCCAACTAGGAAAAAAACAAGTGGTTGCTGGAGACCCTTCACGTGGGGAGCTATTTTGGGGTCTACCTGAGGAGGGACAAAGATGAGAGGAGCCATTGCAGAGCAGTTCTGCTTTCTGCCTCTTTTGTCCTTGCCAGGGTGCCCATTTTTAAAGTATTCAAACAAAGAACCACAAACCGCCAGTCACACCATAATACCAGCTTGTGTTTACATTTTCAGCTCTCCGGATCGTGATCCTATTCAGTGCACACAGAGCGAGTGCTCGTGTACACGCGCCCGTCCGCCATCAGGAGGACTGAAACTGTAAACACAAGCTGGTATTTTGGTGTGATCACGCTAATATGGCGGTTTGTGAGGTCAAGGGGTGGAAGGTGAATTATGGATTCAGAATTTCCTTGCTTTTGTCAGTTTAAGTCAGGCTGCTGACGCAGGAGCTGCTTTTCGAATCTGAATAATTCAGCTATTTTAAAGAAATGAAGGGCCTACCTTAAATAACTGAGGGACTACCCTGGAGAATTGTCTTCCCAGGGAAGTGATGTAAGCTTCATTCCCCGGAACTTACAAAAATGAGACCACAAAAAGCACATAACAGGAAAGTGCAAAACACAACCACGCGTAGGTCATGACAAAAAAGTGTTGGGTAGGATAATCCAACGTCTCAGTAGGCCTTCATATCTCAAAGGAAAACCATTTAGCTAACTCTTTTTATTATTAAAAAGCCCATTTAACCAAGATAATGGGGGACATTGTTGGATTGTTCAGTTAGCAATAAATGGACTGAGTTGGAGGTCTTACTCATCATTCTTTTTTTTTATGTTGTTAAATAAAAGTTTACTTTCACTGTTCAACTGTAGACAGATGTATTTTTAAAGCTGTGCTAGAAGAGAGCTTCAGTATTTTTTATGTTTTGAAGTACTATGGAAGTATCTTCAGAACAAAACACATCGTAAGTCAAATTTCAACCCATCAAAGACAAAAAAGTAATTTTTTGGAAATTTTAGAATTATAGACAAATTAATGAAAGCTTTCATTTCAATGGTGGCCTATAAAATGGCCAATAAACAGGCTATTTTAGTCTCATTTAGCCAATTGTAGTCTTATTTAGTCTTTCATAAAATACAGGCTAATATGACCTTTTAGTATGTTATTTAAAACATTTTTTTAAATTAAAAACGGCTGAAAAATAGTGGGTTTTGTGAGAGGCATTTATCTTGCTCTCTACTCTGTTGAGTGATAGTAAAATGAAATGACTGATTATATTTCTAAAATAGTAATGAAAAATTTCCATTCCTGCTGACAGCACCATCTTTCTTTCAATGAATTCTCTCTCTCTCTCTCTCTCTCTCTCTCTCTCTCTCTCTCTCTCTCTCTCTCTCTCTCTCTCTCTTGTTTGTTTTTGGGCCACACTCGGCAGTGCTCAAGGGTTACTTCTGACTCTGTGCTCAGAAATCGCTCCTGGCAGGCTTGGGGGACAAACCATATGGGATGTCAGAAATCGAACCCAGGACCATCCTAGGTTGGTTGTATGCAAGGCAAATGCCCGATTGCTGTGCTATCTCTCTGGCCTCCTCTTGAAATGAATTTTCTGTAAATTTATGTGAAAAGTAGTCTTAAAGGAGAAATGAGTGGTGGCGTAAGCAGTAGGGTGTTTGTTTACCTTGCATGCGTTAACCTAGGACGAAACACTATTTGATCCCCCGGCAACCTATACAGTTCCTCAAGCCAGGAATGATTTCTGAGCGTATAGCCAGGAATAACCCCTAAGCATCACTGGGTGTGGCCCAAAATCCAAAAACAAAAACAAAAAAAAAAAGAAAGAAAAAGAAATGAGTTATTAAACTGTGTATAGGAATGAAAAGCAAAATGTCTTTCTTATGACATTATAAATGAGTTATCATAATTCAGTTTATAGATACAGCCCAAAGACATGTTTTTTTTTATTTTATTTATTTATTTATTTATTTTTTTGTGGTTTTTGGGTCACACCCGGCAGTGCTCAGGGGTTATTCCTGACTCCAGGCTCCGAAATTGCTCCTGGCAGGCACAGGGGACCATATGGGACGCCGGGATTCGAACCAATGACCTCCTGCATGAAAGGCAAATGCCTTATCTCCATGCCATCTCTCCGCCCCTCATGTTTTTTATTTTAAGGCAAACAGACCAATAGTAATTGTTAATAAGTGATTTATTAATTCGTTGGTTCCATACTATTTTTCTATGTTTCTTGTGGTAACAGTATAGATTCTAATAAGAAAAAACAATCCAAGTGGCCCAGGGTTATTGCACAAGAGTAGAATGCATGCCTTCCAGTTTTTCAGTTTTGGGGTTTGTTGTTTGTTTTATTTTGTGGGGAGGTGGGGCTGGTTTGGACCAATATCAAGAAGAGAACAAAAAAAAGAGGAAAGGACAAGAGAGGAGAGGAAAGAAGGAGAGGGGAGCAGAAGAAGGAAGGGAGAAAGTAGAGGGGAAGAATGAGAGAGAAAGTAGTATGAGCTACTTATATATTGACACATGTGGAATTTCACTTTGCTTAAAAGCTACCTCTGCTTAATACAGATAAATTGATCCCCTCTGCCCTTTCATTTATCTATATTCACATATAATAAGATAAGTAATGTATATAAATAAATAAACTACAAATAAATATCTAAAATTACTAAATAATTCATTAAGAGAATTCACTTCAGGTTCACCTGTCAAATAAGACTGTTATGTATGTAAACATTTCCATAAGATTATCATGTTACTGATCCTACCCTAATCAATAATTGTGCCCTACCCTAGGGTGTGACCTGGCATTTTGCTCCCACCCTAGGGCGGTACCTAATTCTGCTCCTACCCTAGGGCGGTACCTGATTCTGATGTATAAAAGCAAGGGTCTGTGGAAGGCAGGGGCTTTTTTCAAGGGCTGATTCTGGGGCTTTTGGCTTCAGCCATATCCTCTGAATAAAGCTGATATCTTCCAAAGCCTGACTGCCTGTTAGCTTTATACTCGTCACATTCACCTCCGAACCGCCGGCTGAGCAGGGTGGCAGATGTATGGTCCGAGCTGGAGGAGAAAGACCTCATTTTCCATCCCTCCATCAGCCAGCCCCATCAAGGGCTATTATGCAACATAAGACAGTCAAACTATTTCAAATTTGAATATAGGGGTCAGAGAGATAGCAGAGAAGTTATGGAGTTTACTTTGCATTGTGATTTATACCCTATATGGTTTCCCAGCACCATCAGGGAGATCCCTGAGCACAGAGCCAGAAATAACCCAGGAGTTCCACTGGGTTAGACCCCCAAACAATAAACATTCATAAAAATTAAAATACATTTAAATTAGGTGTAGCATCAATTATTCTACTGTTCTCAATAGTAAGAAAAACCACTGAATTAAAATAGTTGTAATGGACCAAAGAGATAGTACAGGTAGTAAGGCACTTGCTGACTTAGGTTTGATCCCTGGCACCCCATATGGTCCCCTGAGCCCTGCCAGAACTAATTGCTGAGAACAAAATTGGAAGTAAGCCCAAGCACCACTGTATATAAATACAAACAACAACAACAACAAAAAAAAAGAATGTGAAAAAACAGAATGGGGAAAAGAGGCCAATGTTTTAAAATACTATTAAGACTGGAAGATTTTCCACAATTTTACTCATTATTAGCATATGTTTTATTACCTGGTCTGCAGCAATGTTTTTATTTCTCATTTATTTTAAAAAATTTGATTCTTTTAGAAAAAAAAAGTTAGTCAATTTAAAGAATGAAGAAAATAGTATGAATCCTTGAAAACAATAAAATTAAAAACAACACAATTTCTTGTGGTATTTTTCCAGTGTAAGGTTTTCACCTTCTCCTTTCTCTGTTAGAATTCTCAAACCAGGGGCAGGAAAGACAGCATGGAGGGTAAGGCATTTGCCTTTCATGCAGAAGGTCAGTATGGTCCCCTGTGCCTGCCAAGGGCAATTTTTGAGCACAGAGTCAGGAGTAACCCCTGAGCACTGCTGGGTGTGACCCAAAAACCAAAAACCAAAAACCAAAAAAAAAAGAATTCTCAAACCAAAAAAATGTTTGAATCAGCTTTATTTTCTATTACTTAGTTAAAAAAAATTGCCCATCTTAAGAAAATGGGTGACTGCTTCCGAATTTAAATTATTAGAGCAGAAGGGATAATTACCATTAGATTTTGTTTCATCTTATTAGCATAATACCTTTTCATTTAGAAAAATAGGAGTAAAGTTGTACAAAACACTTTAGTTTGTATTTCTTCTCTAGAGAGATCTGATATTGTACATGCTAAGCTCTTTAGGAGAATCCTAGATATTTCTTCCTATGTAAGAATTTCTTCTTATGTTATGCCTTATGTTAGAAGTCAATTCAAGGGGGCTGGAGAGTAGGGCAGATAGGCAGCCGACCTGAGTTCCATCTGGTTCCTCTGTCAGGAGTGATCTCTTGTGCAGATACAGGAGTTAGCCCTGAGAACCGCTAAGTGTGGCCCCCACATTAAAAAAGTGAACAAATAAAATAATAGTCAGCTCAAAATGGCATCAAATGATACAACCCTGGGCCCTTTTTTTTTTTTTTTTTGGTTTTTGGTTTTTGGGCCACACCCGGTGGTGCTCGGGGGATACTCCTGGCTGTCTGCTCAGAAATAGCTCCTGGCAGGCACGGGGGACCATATGGGACACCGGGATTCGAACCAACCACCTTTGGTCCTGGATCGCTGCTTGCAAGGCAAACGCCGCTGTGCTATCTCTCCGGGCCCACCCTGGGCCCTTTTAATCATAAAAATAAAGTTTGTTCTTGGGGCCAGAGAGATAGCACAGCTGTAGGGCATTTGCCTTGCATGCAGTCTATCCAGGGCAGGTGGTGGTTAAAATCACGGCATACCTGAGCCTGCCAGCAGTGATTTCTGAGCATAGAGCCAAGAGTAACCCTGCCAAGTGTGACCCTCCCCCGCCCAAAAAAGTTTGTTATTGAGCTCGAAAGGTGCTAATTCTACATCATCCAATCTCCCATAGAGTTCAGTCATTACATATGGTTCCCTTGCAGCTAGGTGTTACTCCTAAGCACATAACAGGAATAGCCTCTGAGCACTGCCAGGTATGGCTCTAAATCTACCCTCCTCCCAAAGTAAAGTTTTCTTTTTTCATATACCTATATATGTAAATGTTTATATATATGCACATCTATATGTACACGTTTATACATATGTAAATACATACATTTTTTGAGGTGCCAGATTCTCACACATGCAAAGTAAGTGCTTTACCAGCCCTCCAGCCCTCCCAAAACTTTCTTTTTCTAAGAAAAAACCCTTTTAGGTGAATTTAGATTTTTAAAAAGTAATTAAATTCTTGCTTCAGATCAAAACTTGGAAATCAAACCTATAACTGAAATCTAAATGATTTTAAATAAAACAATTAAGTTTAAGCATTTGCAACATTTGAAAATATTGCTCACTTTGGAAGGTGATTTCTCTTTATAGTTAGCACTTATATTCCTTGTTCATTAAATTATGTCTTATGTGATAATTTGGAACTAAAAATTAATTTTACAACTAAGCATTGTCAGATTGTATATAAGTGTATATAAAGGTAAAATTGTTAAATGTTAAGTTCTAGGGGACAGAGAGATAGTACAGTAGTTAAGGCTCCTCCTCACAAACACAACAAAAAGAATTACAAAAGATAACTAATATCTTCTGTAGTTTTTATTTATTTTTTTATTTGGGATGGGCTTTTTGTTTTTTTTTTTTGTTTTTTTTTTTTTTGGTTTTTGGGCCACACCCATTAGACGCTCAGGGGTTACTCCTGGCTATGCGCTCAGAAGTCGCTCCTGGCTTGGGGGACCATATGGGACACCGGGGGATCGAACCGCGGTCCATCCTAGGCTAGCGCAGGCAAGGCAGGCACCTTACCTCTAGCGCCACCGCCCGGCCCCAGGATGGGCTTTTTGTCTGTTTTGAAGCTATACCTAGCAGACCTCAGGGTTTATTTCTTGCTCTATGCTCAGAGATCATTCATGGGGTTTGAAGGATAATATGGGGTTCTAGGGATCAAACCAGGTTGGTTACATGTAGGAAAAGCACTCTGCTTAAGTGCAATATCTCTAGCCCCCTATAGTTTTTATATTTGAATTGCAAAAATCATGGACAAGACTTAGTATTAGTAATAGACATGTCATATGCAAGCTAGGCAAACAGGAAATAAAATATCATCAACAGAACATACATTAATAAACATGAATATCTATTGAAGTTAAAGGAATGTAAAATTAAAGGATTGTATCTAAAGAAAAGCATTAAAATCAGTGCTAAATAGAAAATTGACATTTTGCCACAAAAACAAAGACAAGGGCATGATCTAAAAAAAGCATTTTCTAGCCATATCTTTTTTTTTTTTTACTTCTTCTGTTTTGTTTTTTTAAAAGAGATTTTCCTTTGTTTGCTTTTTGTGACTTTTTAATGGGTGGGATGTGTGAAGAAAGAATTGACAATATAGACAGAGATGTAGAGAATAAATATTTTGCATTAGACTTTAACAGCTGTTTACCAGGAGAAAGTTTATCCATATAAAATGTATTTTAATCAAGGTTTATCATTGTATGCATAAATGAATGCTTATGGTTAAAAAGATCTGGGGATCGAGATAGTACAGTAAGGGTATACTTTGCATGTACCTGGCCTGGATTTGATCTCTGGTATCCCATATTGTCCTCCATGTACTGCCAGGAGTAATTCCTGAATGCAGAGTCAGGCATAACCCCTGAGCATCGCTGGGTGTGAACCCCCTCCCACCAAAAAGATCTCTCATCTTCTTTTAAAAACTGATGTGTAGTGTTCCAAAGAAAGTGTACCTCATTTTATTTAAATATTTACCAGTGATGCAGCTGGTAGGGCTTTTGCCTTGCACACAGTTGATCTGGGTTCAATCCTAGCATCTCATATGATCCCCAGAGCCTGTTAGGAGTAATTTTTGAGTACAGGGCTAGGAGTAACTCCTGAATTCCACTGGGTGTGGCCCCCAAACCAAGTATATATGTATATATATATGTGTGTATATATATATGTATATACATGTGTGTGTTTGTGTATATATATATTTACCAGTGATAAATATTTATGTTCCTGCAAATATTTTCTACTGAAATTAATATAACAAGTAAATTATTATGAATATATTATCTTTATTAGTATCTTGAGTAATTTATAGGATTGGTTCAAATAACTAGAATTGTTAAAATAAATATATGTGTATTAAATTTTGATGGGCACTGTCAAATTTCTAACCACAATAAAATGAAAATGTCAGCTAGAGCTTTAAATTGTAGCTTTAAAAAAAGTAAAGTTGGCCAGGGATGTATCTCACTGGTAGAATATATGCCTCACTAATAGAGGCATTGGTTCCAATCTTGGCATGAAAAAATAAATTCAATAAACAGTAAAGTTGGGAAGACATTAAAGAAACAAGGGAGAACAGTTTTTGATGCCATTACATTGCATTATCAGTTTACTCAATTAACAAGTTTTTTTTTTGAGGGTTTATAGGGGTCATACTCATCTGATTCATGACTTACTCCTGGCTCTGTGTTCAGGGATTACTCCTGGTAGTGCTTGGGTAATCATATGTGGAGAAGGGATTGAATAGGGGTCTGCCTCATTCAAGTCAAGAGGCTTAACACCTATACTATCTCTCCAGCCCCTGAAAGTTTTTACTATTTAATTGAATTAAATAAATTATTTTTTGTATTTGTTCATATTAGTTCACAATATTCCAGAGTTCAAGAACTAGAGCTTAAATCCTCTGTATGTATATTGGACTCAGACTATTGTGTAGTGCAAAACCTGTTACTGTACTGTAGTGAGATAGTAACAAGTCAGAACAGCATTACTGTAGCCCTGATGACTACAGTTAGAGGCTGGGAAATGTAGCTCAGCATTCCCGCTGCATGTGTGAGGCCCTTTTTTCGGTTCTTTCCTATGGAAAAAAAATCATAGTCAAAGGACAGAGAAATAACACAAAAGATTAGAGTACATGCTTTTTCATGTAGAGAACATGAGTTTGATTCCCAGTTCTGTATGGTCCCCCAGGGTTGGTGTGGTGTTTCCTGAATTTTTTGGTACATTCTTCTTAATTCTTCAGAAAAAATCAGTCAGTTTCAAGTTCTGACAGTGGAGTGCTATGGTACATTTTTCCCTTTGTTTACATAAAAAGAATGAATATGAGTAAAATACCAAATAATGTTAAAAATTTTAAGATTTTGCTTAAATAAACTAAACTAAAATTTGAAAGTGAAGCTGATACCCTATATCATCTTCTATATGTGTAGTAAGTGCATATATTGCTAATACTGTGATCAAAAAGCAAGGTTATTACTTTTTTATAATAATTTTTATTTTGACCAAAGTGGATTACAAATCATTCACAATAGTATTTTAGGTACATAGTGACATTGAATCAGGCCATTCGTTATTACTTTTGATCATAATCCTTCAAATGATGAATTCCAGGAAATAACCCTGTGTACCACAAGGTGTGACCCAACAACTCTGAAAAAAGAGGAAATGGGGTTAAATTATACAACTTTACAATATTTGGGTTATTTTAATAAATATAGATTTAAATGTTAGGTAACTGGCTGATTTTGAGATAAATTCATAGATTCACAGTTCTCTAAGGTTTGATATTGTTTATCAGTGACCTTGGGTATTTTGTTGTGGTTGTTGCTCTTTGATTTTTTTTTTTTGTATAGTAGCCACACCCAGCTCTGTGCAGGGCTTATACCTAGCTGTACTTAGGAGACCATATATGATGCTAGGGATCATACCTACGTCTACCATAAAAGGCAAGCACTTTCCCCACTGTGTACTATCACTGCAGCCCCCCAATGACAGTTTAAAAATTTTTTAAAATTGAATCACCATGAATTACAACACTATTTATAATTGAGTTTTAGGTGTATGATGTTCCTATTTTTTTAAAATTAATTGCTTTATTTAAGCACTGTGGTCACAAAGTTGTTCATTGTGGGTTTCAGTCATACGATGTTAGGTATACAATATTCTAACATCAGCCCTTCACTAGAATTTTCTTCCAGCAATGTCCTCAATTTTCCTCCCACCCACTTTCATCCTGCCTCTATAGTAAGCAGTTTTTCCCTTTTTATTCTCCTCCACTCCTTGTAGGCACTGTGGTTTACAATACTGTTGCTGATAGGGCATCATACATGTCACTTTATCTCATTTTAGCACCTTGTTCTGGTCCAGAGTGACCACTTCTTTCTATTATTGTCATAGTGGTTCCTTCCCTGAACTATCTCACCTCTTCTACCCACCTCTACTCTTAGTGACAAGCTTACTAGTTAGGAGGTTCTCCTTCCCTTCATTTCTGTTTCCATATAGGGCAATGTGCTCTATAGCTTGTTGTGCTATTTCCTTGCCTGACAATTTGTTGTTGTTGTTGTTGATGATGATGATGATGATGATGATGATGTTTTTGGGTCACACCCGGAAGCACTCAGGGGTTATTCCTGGTTCTGAGGTCAGAAATTGCTCCTGGCATGCTCAGGGGTCATATGGGATGATGGGATTGAACCTGGGTCCATTCCAGAATGGCCGCATGCAAGGCAAATGCCCTACTGCTGTGCTATCACTTCAGCCCTTGATTTTTTTTTTTGTAGCATAGGAGACCATAACCAGGTCCTCACACATGCAAAGCAAACACTCTACTGTTGAATTATATCCCCTGACCTTTGACTGATCATCTGGGAGATGTTAATGCAATATTGACTAGTAACCACTATCTCACCAGTGCATAGTACCTGAGGCTTGGCACTACACAATACCAATTCCCTCACAATTGTCCACTTCCCTTCACCAATGTTCCCAGATTTCCTCTTCACCACCGCCTCCTTGCCCTCAGTCTGATTCTATAGCAGCCAATTTTTTTTGCTTCTTTTTCTTTACAATACTGTTACTGAAAGGTTATCAAGCATATCTCTTTACCATCTTTCAGCAGCCATTTCTTTCCAGAGTAATCGTTGCCCTCTGTAACTGTCATAGAGGTTCCTTCACTGACATACCCTATCTGCCTCTTTTATACACTTAAGTGGAAAACTTATTTTGGAGGGCCACATCTTCAGAGCTCAGGGGTTACTCCTGGCTCTGCATTTAGAAATCACTCCTGGGGGCCGGAGTGGTGGCACAAAGCGGTAGGGCATCTGCCTTGCATTCACTAGCCTAGGATGGACCGTGGTTTGATCCCCTGGCATCCCATATGGTTCCCCAAGTCAGGTGTGATATCTGAATGCATAGCCAGGAGTAACCCCTGAGCATCACTGGGTGTGGCCCAAAAACCAAAAACCAAAAGAGAAAAGAAATCACTCCTGGCAGGCTGAGGGGAAATATGGAATGCTGGGAATTTAACCCGAGTCTAATGCCCTACTGCTATGATATCACTCTGGCCCCTAAGCGGCAAACATTCTACTAAATCAAGTTCTCCTGCTCTTGGTTTCTTTGCCTTCTGGCATTAGTTATTCTCCTGTTATGTTTGTTTCAACTTTTCTTATAGCTGCATAATATTCCATTGTGTCTATGTATCACAGCTTCTTTAACCTGTCATCTGTTCTTGGGCACTTGGGTTGTTTCCAGATTTTGGTATTGTAAATAGCACTGCAATGAACATAGGAATGCAGATATCTTTTTTACATTTTGGTTTTGGACCTATCAAGTATATTCCCAAGAATGGAATTGCTGAGTTGAATGGAAGTTCACTTCCTTATTCTTTGAGGAATATCCATATTGTCTTTCAAAGCAACTGGACCAGTTGACCTTGCCACTAGCAGTGAATGAAGCTCCCTTTCTCCCCACCTCACCCCTGCATCCATGCCTACACTAGTGGTTGTTGTTCTTTTTTTTTTTCAAAATGGCCATATTTTAGGAAGGTTGAATTTTGGACCATACCTGGTGATGCTCCTGGCTCTACACTCAGAAATTACTCCTAGAAGTGCTTGGGGGACCAGATGCCAGAGATTGAACCTGGGTTGGCTGCATACAAGGCAAGTGCCCTCCTCACTGTACTGTTGCTACAGTCTTATTGTTCGTTTTGATAAATGCCAGTTTCTGTGGTGTTAGGTGATATAGCTTGTTGTTTTGCATTTCCCTAATATTAGTGATGTAGATTGTTTTTCAATATGTCTTTGGCCATTTGCCTTTTTTCTTTTTTTATAGTTTTTTTTAATTTAAATTAATTTATTTAAAGAAAAAGCATTACATGGTTGACATAACTGATAATAATACATTTTTTAGGAAGACCAAAAGCAACATGTTTTTCAAAAAAAAGAAAATTGGAAGAAAAAATAAAGAAATGGAAGAGAAAGGAAAGAATATTCTTGAAAACTATTGACTCACAATGAATTCATTGAAGCACCAACAGAAAGTTTAGTAAGCTCTTCTTCTTTTTTTTTTTTAAAGGATAAGAGTTGAAAAAAATACAGCAATAATGGTGTGAGAGTGGCAATTGTTTTTTTTTTGTTTTTGTTTTTGGGCCACACCCGGTAACGCTCAGGGGTTACTCCTGGCTATGCGCTCAGAAGTTGCTCCTGGCTTGGGGGACCATATGGGACACCGGGGGATCGAACCGCGGTTCGTTCAAGGCTAGCGCAGGCAAGGCAGGCACCTTACCTTTAGCGCCACTGCCCGGCCCCGAGAGTGGCAATTGTTGTTGTTTGCATAGGCCTAGCAAAATATGGGTAAAATGAAAAGAAAAAAAAAAAGCCTTATCCTAAATACAAAGAGACCTTATCCCTGAAGTTGTCTGGCATAAGACCTACTCTGGGCTCCAGGCATACTAGGTTGTCCAAACACTGAGTCATTCTCTTTGGTCCAGGTGAAATTTTATCTGGTTTCTGTAGTTGAAGATTCTGATTTCTGTGCCAGAAGGATTCTGGTTTCTGTGTGGTTTCTGTGTTTCATCGAAATCAGGATATGGAGCATCCTCCAGTTTCACCTCACCATCAGATGCGGAGCATCCTGCCCTGCAAGCAAGTTGGTGCTGTTGCTAAGTCATCTGTGTGTCAAGGGAACTCTTCTTGGAGTAAAGTCAATGCCAGGATAGCGGCAGGGTTTCCCTGGTAAAGGTTTGCCTTCTGGTGATGTTGTAGACAATTGTAGACCATAGATGGTCAATCTTTTAGGGGTGTATGGGCAATGTCCATTCTTTGGAGACCTGAGCCAAGTCTAATGACTTGCCAGTGTTCAGGGTTTAAGGCCTAACTGCATTACAAAATTTGTGTTTCTATCTCTATTAGATAATAACTTGTTTGCATATGTAGTATTTTCCCATTTTAATGCACCTATGCAAAAGAGGAACAATGTCACAATGTATTATTGGTGCCTCTGGGGGGCCAAGGGAACATGTTCAATAATCCCCTTAACTTGGTTCTAACATGAATTCTAAAGTGAAAGACTGCCATAATTACTTGTTGAACAGATCACAAAGAAGGAAAGAAAAACTAACATAAAACAGTGCATTTGCCTTTTCTCTTTGAGGTAGTTTCTGTTCATCTCCCCTCCCCATTTTCTGAGGAGGTTGAATTTTCTTCTTGTAAGTTTCTAGCAGTGCTGTGTATATCTTGGAAACTTACCAATTTTTTGAATTCATGGTGGGCAAATAACTTTTCCCAATCTGTGGTAAGTCTTTGTATTCTGGTCATCATTTTTTTTTTTGAAGTGCAGAAGTTTCTTTGTTTTTCTTTGGTTGGTTAGTTGGATGGTTGTTTTTTTGGGTCACAGGTTTGTACTTAGGACTTATTCCTGGCTCTACTCTCAAAGATCATTACTGGTAATGGTGGTGCTTGGAGGACCACATGGGATGCCAAGGAGAGAACCGATTTGGCCACATGCAAGGCATGCACCCTACCATCTTCCTCCTCCCAGAAGCTTCTTAATTTATCCTATCTCTACCTGGCAGAAGTTTCTTAATATAATGTAGACCGTTTGTTTATCTTTGCTCTCACTTGCCTGGTCAATTGTATTTCTTAAAAATGCCTCAAGCTTCAAAGGGACAATTTTAATCAGACTAATGGGGTTTATTCATTACAAAACAGGATAGTTCTCTTTGTAGATGCTCAAGTTCAGAGGCTAAAATATGCCAAACATGTGCTCCACTGCTGAGCCATCCTCCTGGTCAAAACTCCCTGGTACTCTTCAATGAAAGAATTGTTGTTGTTGTTGTTGTTGTTGTTGTTGTTATTGTTGTTTTAGTTTCTGGGCCATACCCAGCGGTGCTCAGTGTTATTCCTGGCTCTGTGCTCAGATATAGATCCTAGCAGGCTTGGGGGACCATATGGGATGCCAGGGATGGAACCTCGGTCTGTCACAGGTGGGCTGCAAGCAAGGCAAACGTCCTTCTGCGGTGCTATCTTTTTTGTTTTTAGGGGAGGATCACACCCCGCGACGCTTAGGGGTTACTCCTGGTTCTGTGCTCAGAAATCGCTCCTGGCAGGTATGGGGGACCATATGGGATGCCGGGATTCGAACCACCCTCCATCCTGAATGGGCTGCATGCAAGGCAAACACCCTACCGCTGTGCTATCTCTCCAGCCCCTCAATGAAAGAATTGTTTTCAGGGCTGAGCACATGCCTTGCAGATGAAGTCCTAGATTCAATCTCCAGAATCCAAAAAACCTTTTTCTCCCTCCCTCCCTCCGTCCCTCCCTCCCTTCCTCCCTCCCTCCACCTCTTTCCCTCTTTCTCTCCCTTTATTCCTCTCTCCCTCCTTCTCTCTCCTCCCTCCCTCCTTCCTCCCTCCCTCCCTCTCTCCCTCCTTCCGCTGTCCCTCCCTCCCTCCTTTCTTTCCTCCCCCTTCCCTCCCTTCCTCCCTTTCTCCCTTCTTTCTTCTATATAGACATTAAAGAAAGGACCCTGTCTCAGCATCTTTTCTCTGGAGAAAAAAAAAACAATCTAAATTTAATTAAGTCACACCTTAGCCTTTTAAGACTAAATAATGACAGCTGCTTTAGTTTTCCTCAAGGACCTAAATTAGATCTCTTTAGCTATTTTTCTGGTTTTTGAACTTTCATTAGTTCCTCTATATCCTTTAAAAAGGTAATCTAAAATAGGAAGTATTTTCAAATAAGAGTGTAATTAATACAGGATACAGAGAAAAGACTATTCCTTGACTATTTTAGAAATCATAAAAATCATGTGTTTCCCAACATAATTGACTATCAGTTCTTTGTAAAGAATCTTAGTCTTTTTCTTCAGCCTTTTTTTTTGGCCTAGATATTCTTGTACAATACAAAGCTGTATTGAATGTTTATGAGCTTGCCTCATATTTTGTTTCTTTTGGGTGTAGGGTTTATCTCAAATGGCCCTGGAGAGATCATGGAGGGGAGTAGTTTGCCACCCTTAATTTCAGCAGCGTTCAGAGTTTACTCCTGTCTCTGTGCTCATGAACGGGACAACTCCTTGAAAGGCTTAGGGAACCATATGGGGTACCAGGGATCAAACCTAGGTCAGTTGTGTGTGGGGAAGCTTTCAGTGATGTTTAGATACACCTAATGGTGCTGGTGTTAGGGTCCAACTTGAGTGAGCATTGAGAGTCAGAGACCACCTCCGATAATGCAAGATGCAAGCGGCAGTTAATTCAACTAGTCGATGTCCAAGTCTCATCCAACCAAGGGAGTCTTGACAAGGTTTCTGAGTTACATCTTCAAGCAGTATGTACAGAGCTTTACAGGCTTTGACAACTCAAGCATTTCATTGGTTGATACAATAATGCAAGCATTTCATCCAGTTGAACAGAAATCACATAAAAAGATCACATCATGATTAGGGTGGATGTCCCAATTTATTGCTGACTCAACTTTGTGTCAGGGGGTCCTTGTCTGTTGGAACATGTCCTCATCTGGTGAAATATTTGGACCCACCAAGTTTCTCTATTTCAGTTAAACAGGGAGGGTCCTGCTCTTTACAGGGTACGTTTTGCAGTTTTTTTCCTTTGGGCTAAATCCCTCTGCTTATGGGGAAGTGGTTTAATGGGACCTTAGGACCACCTTGGTCCTAGGCCCATGAGTCTTTGGTTCTCTCAATGGGATATGGGTACCAGGGATTCAACTCAGGGACCTTTACATTCTAGGCATGTGCTCTAACACTTGAGCTATCTCCTCTGCCCTGTTTTGAATAACTTTTGATAAACAGAAAATATGTCAATTATTATGAAGAGTAATCGCTCCATTTTTTTCTTAGTAAGTTCTTAAAATAACTTGCTCATCAGTCTAAAAGTAGTATGATTGAGACATTTTCCTCATTTATTATTGTGACTGAGAAGATGAAATTAAGAATGCTTTTCTCACTTTGAGTCCCCAGAGCCTTGTCACGAAATGATCCTTGAGCATAGAACTAGGAGTAAGCTCTGAGCACAGTTGGTTGTAACCGAGTCCTCCCTCCCCTGAAAACACAAAACAAGACTTTTTTTTAGGCCATGGAGATAGTACAGGAAGTGAAGTACTTGCCTTGCATGAATCTGACTGGAATCCCAGGCATTATCTATGGTCCCTCCAACATAATCAGGAGTCACTCTGAGCACAGAGCCAGGAATAGCCACTGACCACCCTGCATGAACCCAAATTTAAAAAATACATATAAAAAGTGTCTTTTGACTTAAAAAATGTAGAGAACAGTCATAAATAAAAGAAAAAGTGATGAGCTAGGAGCTAATCTGTCTTTCCACATATTAAAGTATCTTGTAAAACTGTAGAATATCATAAGGAATCATACATACATTTATGAAATTACTAAATACTAAGTGTTATGAGTTTGACATTTGCTCCCATATCATTCAGTCTTCACAATTTTGACAGAGAAACTGAAGACTTAAATGTGACTAGCCTAGAATGGTGGATAATATTACTTATTCACAAGTCTTCATTTACTCTAAATCCTTGACATATTCTGCTTGTGAAGTAATATGTGGGATTAATCGGAATTAATTAATGATTAAAAATGATCCCAACCCACTCAATATATGCCTTATTACTCATTGGTTGGAAACATCTTTGAATGCAGCACCTTAGATTCATTATTAGACCACCTGGTCCCACCTCCAGGTGTGGTCTCTTCCTTCAGAATACTCAGATTTTGAGGACAACACTCTCTTGTGGGGTCTGAGCCATAGCACAGCATTTCATTGCACAAGGCGACCTGGAAGGGACCGGGTTCTTTTCCTGGCATCCCATAAGGTCCTCTTAGCCTGCCAGGAGTGATTTCTGAGCGCAGAGCAAGGAGGAACCCCTGAGCGCTGTCAGGTATGGCCCCTCAAAAAAAAAAACCAAAACAAAACAAACAAAACCACTCTCTTGCCATTTCCGGACCTCCACGGAGCTTGCTGCTTTCTTCTTAGAAGCAAACATGTGGAAACTCCTGAATTTCCGCTTTTCCCTCCATTCATGGGCTTGCGGATTATTTTCCAGACCGATATTTGCTTCCTGACCCATGTCTCGCCAGTGTTTTGGTCCTAGAATCTGAGGATTTAATTTTATAGTGATATACTTTCTTTCTCATTTATTTTTATATTTTTGGTTTTTGGGCCACACCCAAAGGCCCTCAGGGGTCATTCTCATTTATTTTTAGTTTGGTTATGTGATTTCAGATATATGGAGTAACAGTAGAAAAGAGAATATACTGAGTTGAAACTGAAGAAATGTGGACAGGGCCAGGTAGGACTGGTATATGCATTGATTCTGGTCCCAGAGCTTGATACTTTGCACCTATGGTCACTGAGCACCACGATAAAGAATCCTCTAGCAATGAGCCACAAGTAGCCTTTGAATACCATTGAGTATGACCTCATAGCAAAAACAAAAATCAAAACAAAACAAAAACCAAAAAATGTTGATAAGTTTTCTTCAGTCCTCGTAAAATTTTAATTTTAATCAAGAGAAGCTGATGTTCTCTGCAACTTCATCCTGAATAAAGAGGCAAATGGAAGAATAATAAACTTGGCCTAGAGCCAGGCTGGGGCAAAGTCCATTTTTGTATCCCACTAAACACTAGTATTTGTCCAAGAGGAATAAATGTTGTAAAATCCCCCAGTGAAGGAGTAAAAGAACTCTGCCCTTGAAATTGGGGGCCGGGGGTTCTTGTTACACAGCATTCACCAACAAAATTTGAATAGTAGTTTTAGATTCACCAATACAAAGAATGCAAATACAGATGAATAAAACAAAATAATATGGAACCAGATTATAATATATGCATTATATTTAATGGGGATATCATGAATTGTTCAAAAATGGTGTGAAAATATGAGCCATTTGGGAAACTATTAAGCCTCTAACTTATATCTTAAAAAAGAAAATCTAGCTTGGATAAATATATAATTGAAAATTATTAAAGCATAAATATAGGGGCCAGAGAGATGGCATGGATGTGGGGCGTTTGCCTTGTATGCAGAAGCACAGTGGTTCAAATCCTGGCATCCCATATGGTAACCTCTGAGCACTGCCAGGTGTGACCGAAAAAACCAAAAAAAATATAGTTAAAATAAACTAGAGGACTATATTTCTTATTAATTTTATATAAAGAATACTTAAAATAATAAAAAGCATTTACTATAGCGATAATTTGTAAATGATTGTATAAATATGTGTAAGGCAATGAGGAATGGAGAGATAGTATAGCACGTAAGGTAGCTGACTTACCCAGCATCCCTTATGGTTCCCTGAGCACCACCAGGAGTAATTACTAATTGCAGAGTCAGGAATAACCACTGAGTATGCTGGGTGTTACCAAAAAATAAAATAAAAAAAATTTTAATTTGTAAGGGAGGGGCCAGAGTATACAGCTGGTAATGAATTTGCCTTTTATGAAGCTGACTCAGGTTTGATCCCCAGCACCCAGAAGTGATTCTGGAGTGCAGAACCAGTAGTAACCTGGGAGCATTACCAGGTGTGGCCCAAAAACAACAACCACAAAAATACTGGAACAAATATATAACACAAAAAATAAATATTTTTAGCCTTTAAGAAAAGCATAATTCGAAAGGATTTATATTACAAAAAAAATTGGACTAAAATAGCTTATTCACGAATATAGAGATAACAACAGACCATAAATAAAGAGAATACAAAATAGGCCTCAGTAGTAATTAAATTCAGGAAATTAAAAGAACAGTAAAGGGGCCAGAGATAGTAGAATAAGCAGGTCTCTTGCATTACCTGTACTTGCCCAGATTTGATCCCTGGTATTCCATATTCCTCCCTGGTACTCTTGGCACTTCCAGGAGTAGTAATTCCAGAGTGCAGAGCCAGTAATAACCCCTTACTGTCCAGGTGTGACTCACCCTTAATATAAATTTAAAAAGACAGCAAAATATTATTCCTCATCAACTAAATTATAAATTATTTTAAAATTTAGGCCAGAAAGATCATACAGTGGTTAAGATGCTTGCTTTGCATCCAGAAGGCCCCAGTAAATCTTAAAAATTCAAGTTTTAAATTAAAAAAAATTTAATTAAAAATAATGTTATCTCAGTATTAGAAATGTTTGAGGACAAGATCACAATGAATGTTTTAGAGGACAATTGACAATATGTATCAAGCTTTACCATCTACAATCTTGTTGATTCAACATTTCCATTTCTTTTAATGTATTTGCATTGGGCCATTCCAGCTGTGGACAGAGAGCTCTCCTGGCCCTGGCAGAGCTCAGAGAATTATATTCAGAGCTAGAGCCAGTTACATGCAAGGCAAGAATCTTATCAACATACTGTCTCTCTGGCTCCAGCATTCCCATTTCTTGAGGAAATAATATGCAAAACATAAAAAATGTTTTATAATATTTGTTGTAAGATTTTGGAAATGCCCCAAATATTCATCAATGAATAATTTGTCAAATAAATTATGAAACATTAGTAATGTAAAATATATAATACAGTGGGAGCCATTGTGTTTTTTTTTTCCAATACTAACAGATAGCAGTGATATCAAGCTCAGTTGGCAGAGCATTATGGGAGTGAACCCTGGTCCCCCTGTTAGAGAGAGACCCATACTCCCAAAAAGGAAAGACCACAGTGATTATACATTTTCTAAAGGTAGCTACAAGGCACATGCACTGCAAGATATCATTCGATAAGCATATGAAATAGATGAGTGAAAATAATTTATTATTTAAAAAAATTTGTATCCCTTCCATTTTCTTTGTTGTTACTGTTCTTGCAACACTTGGGGCTCAAGTGGTTGTGGTGCTTCCACAGTGGTACAACTTTTTGTTTGTTTGTTTTGTTTGTTTTGAGCTCACACCCGGCAGCACTCAGGGGTTACTCCTGGCTCTATGCTCAGAAATCGCTTCTGGCAGGCTCAGAGGACCATATGGGATGCCGGGATTTGAACCACCGACTTTCCGCATGCAAGGTAAAACGCCTTACCTCCATGCTATCTCTCCAGCCCCTCAGTGCTACAACTTAATTGTGGCATTGGGCAATACAAAACACAGTGCAGCAGGGATCATAAAAAGCATATGGGATGGGGTTAAAGATCAAATTAAGAGCCTAATGTTTAAATTCCAAGCTCCAGGGCCCAGAGAAATAACATGGAGGTAGGGCATTTACCTTGCACGCAGAAGGACGATGGTTAGGATCCCGGCATCCCATATGGTCCCCACGCCTGCCAGGAGCTACTTCTAAGCGTAGAGATAGGAGGCCAGGAGTAACCCCTGAGCGCTGCTGGGTGTGACCCAACCCCCCCAAAAAGAAAAAAATCCAAGCCCCAGAAATGATTATTTTTTAAATAATTTTTATTGTGACCAAAGTGAATTACGAATCTTTCACAGTAATATGTAAGATACATAGTGACAATGAATCAGGGCCATTCCCATCACCAGTGTTGTCCTCCCTCCACCCCTGTTCCCAGCATGCATCCCATATCTCCCTCATTTGCCTGCTAGACTGCTAGTATAACTGGTCCCCTCTGTGTATAGCTTATTGTAGATTGGCTATCGATTCTGTTGTCTTTGACTTTGGGTCTGGTGCTTAAGTCTGATCATTTTTTATTTCCACTCAATGTTTATACAACTGTTTGGTCCTGGTACCATCCTTTTTTTTTTTATTCCCCTCAATTTATGAGGCAGAACAAGAAGATTCAAGTTATGTGGTTCTGTTGGGGAAAAAAACTGTCTAGAGGTTACAAATATCAATTTAAAATAGCTATCAATAAACAGGTATGAATATCAATTTAAAAGAAGAAAGGGAAAAAAGAAAAAAAAACAATAAAAAAACAAACTAAAAACAAAAACAAAATCCGCAACTACCAAAAAAGCACAACAACAACAATAAAACAAGAAAAATAAAAAGAGAAAAAATGCAAAGAAAATAAAAGAAAGGAGGGCTGGTGTGGCAAGGTTTTGTGTCTTTTTTTTTTTTTTTTTTGCATATGCACAGTAAATATTGAGGAAATTAGAAAGGGAATTCCCTTGGTCTAAGAGATACAGGGTTTCTCGTCCTTGAAGCATATTGTCAGGGGAACAACTACAGGCTCTATACATGCTCATTATTAAACCCCAAAGTCTTTTTATGGTTCCAGGAAACTTCTCATTCAGTCATCAGGCCTCTGTAGCTAGAGATGTTGGTATTTGCACAGGTCATAGGACAAAGTCTAGGAAGGAGTCTTTCTTTATGGTTCTAGTAGTTCTGCTCATAGTCATAGTTGTCAAAGTCAGACTGCTAGAATTAGAGATCTTGTTTTTGTACAAATCCTAAGCCAAAGCCTAGGCTAAGGTCTTTCTTATTAGTCCCAGGATAAGTTTTGCCCAGTCATGGTTGTCAAAGTCAGTCTTCTGTAATTAGTGATCTTGGTTTTTGCACAGTTCAAAGGACAATGTGTCTTCTGAGATAGGACAACCTGCTCTTAGATCAAGTTGTTATTTTTTTCCTCTTTGTCAGGATGTCATATCAAAACTAGAGCAAGTTGGTGCCAGAGCGGTATTAGGAATTTCCTAAGGGTAAAAATTAAGTTCCTGGTGCTGTTGCAGGGTCCAGAACTGATTTCTGAAAAAGGCAAATATTATTAATAATAGGTTCTTTTCTAAAGATAGGGATATAGTTAGGACATACTTTCTGTATGTAAAAACATGTTTTCCTATAAAATTAATTGTGTTTTACAATGAGAATATTTTTTGGTACAATGTGGAACGATAGCAGTAAAATTACCTTTTTTAAAAGAAAAATTATGATAGTACAGTGGATAAGGTACTTGAGTTGCACGCAGCTGCCCTAGATTCAATCCCCAGCACCACATATGGTTCCCCAAGTCTGCTAGGAGTAATCCCTGAGCACAGAAAAAGAAGCTCTGAGCACTACCAAGTTGGTCCCAAGAACAAATAAAATGAAAAATTACTAAAATCAATAATACCTTCTATTACAAAGATGAAGAAAAGCCTACAGCACTCCAAATAGATGGTGTCTATTGCTATTTCCTTATTTAGGTTTTCATAAATTATTCAAGAGAATCCTATCTATATTAATAATTATATTTTATAATTCTTTTGCATTTCTTCTGAGAAAATAATGTATTTTTCAGTCTTTAAAGTTTAGAATATTCCTCATAATTGCCATTTTAGCCAATAGTTAGATAAATAAATCAAAAAATATAAACAGATTGAGAGTTTGAAAGATAGTCTAAGTATGGGGCCGGAGAGATAGCATGGATATTTATATTTATAAGGTGTTTGCCTTGCATGCAGAGGTCGGTGGTTTGAATCCCAGCATCCTATATGGTCCTCCGAGCCTGCCAGGAGCGATTTCTGAGCATAGAGTCAGGAGTAACCTGAGCACTGCTGGGTGTGACCAAAACAAACAAACAAACAAACAAAAAAAGATAGTCTAAGTGTAAAGCACTTGCTTTGCATGTGACCAATCTGTGATATCTCATATGGAACCCCCAAGCATGCCCAGAAGTGGCCTATGGGAGAAGCCCAGAAGCAGCCCTTGAGCACCCACAAGCAAAAAAAAAACGGAGGTAGAGTACATGCCTAGCACATGTTCAAGGTTCTGAGTTCTAACCTTGGGATTGTGTGCTTCCACAGCACCTCTGTGTGGGTTGGTGGCCTAAAGTGGAAACCTCCTTTCTCAAGTCCAGGACATTGGGGGAGAGGAGGGTCTGGAAGCAAACGTTGATGCAGGAAATAATGCACACAAAGTTACCGGGATAAAAAAGTCCAAGAACTCCAACACACAAGCCTTCCACTCCTAAGAAGCAGATAGCTCAGTGGAGGAAAGCAAGAATACAAGAGAGCTTTTTCTTGAGACCTGAGGTCTTTATTAGAAAGCACTGACCACATCCTGGAGTGGAGAACAAGTGGTCTAAAACACCAACCATAGGTGTTTCCGACCAATGAGTAACAAGCATATACTGATTAGGGAGGGACTCAATCCAACTTTGGCCCCTAAACAACTTCATACAGGGGGTCTTATAAAAATTAATTAACAAAAAAATTAAATTGTTTCAATTATTTAAAGAAAAATACTATAAAAATAGTTTCCAATAAGAACAAACTTATCAACAATAAAAGTTATGCAATATATTTAAAATATTATGTATTTGGGGATGAAGAGATAGTACTGTGGGTAGAGCATTTGCTTTTCATGCAGCCAGGTTCAATTCCAGCATCACATATGGTCTCCCAAATCTGCCAGGAGTGATCCCTGAGTACAGAGCCAAAAGTAAGCACTGAATAGTGCTGGGTGTATTTAAAGAAAATAAAACTAAACAAAAAAGAGTATATTTTTATCTTTGCATATCAATCCAAAAATATTGATATGTAATGTACAGATAGATAGATAGTAGATAGATAGATTCTAGGAATAAATAAACCATAGTGATGATAGAGCCTATATAAGGAAAGTTACTAAACTTAAGTAAATTATAAAATTTTGAAAATTATTTCTATTACTATAAGAATATCCCAATTTATTTATAAAAGCAAAGGTATTTTCTTTAAAATTTCAAGTGACTTTTAAATCCAACTTGCCTCAAAGGGCTACTTTATAATAAATTGTAAAAGTTCGGGGCCAGAGAGATTGCATGGAGGTAAGGTGTTTGCCTTTCATGCAGCAGGTCATTGGTCCCATATGGTCCCCCGTGCCTGCCAGGAGCAATTTCTGAGCATGAAGCCAGGAGTAACCCCTGAGCACTGCCGGGTGTGACCCAAAAACTACAAAAAAAAAAAAAGTTCTTCCCTATAATGTTCATGCCCACTACACAAAGTTAAGCACTGTTTAACATATTTTTGTGTATTCTAAAAAATGTCTCTATATGGTACATATTCAGATGCACATGGGCATGCATACACACTTCTATGTATTTTCTGATTTTTTAATTATTGGAGGAATATCATACATACTGTTCAACAACTCTACACTTAATATATTTTGGGCATTTTTCCATGAGAAAGCATATGTTCTCAAGTGAATTTTTAAATTTAAAGCAATTTTGTAGCACATAAAGAAAAATGGGTAAGAATGACAAAGAAAACTTAAAAAAAAAAACTACTGAGGAGAGACTTGTAATGACAGATGTATGGATGCACAGTTAAACACCATGACAGAACCAGGGAGACAGCTCAGCAGGCTCATGCTTTGCATGCAAAGCCTGTGGTTCAATCCCTGGACTACGTGGTCCTCCAAGCACTGCCTGGAGCAACCCCCAAGCACTGTATTTGTGGTGGCCAGCCACCAAGTACTGCCTGGCATTATGCCAAAACTAAAATGAGTAAATAAGTACTGATAAATAAATAACTACCCAAATAAGTAAATAAATGAGTAAATGAAATATTGTGACAGGGCCAGGAGATAGCTCACAGAGCTGGAGTATTAGTTTTACGTTCAGGATGTCCTAGTTTGATGTCCAGCATCACATTTCTCCAGGAAGTAATCCCTAACAATGAATGTGAGCTCCCCAGGTTCAGCTCCCAAACCAAAAATAAATAAAATAAAATAAAATAAAATATTGTGACAGAGGTAGGAGTCTAGAGAAACTAGCAAAGCAGAAAATAATGTCAGGGCCTGAGAAATAGTTTAATGGGTTCACGTACATGCCTTAAAGGCCAGAGGTCTGAGTCTAATCTCCAGTAACACATATGGCCTTCAGTACTGTCAGGATGCCTCCCAAACACTGAGGCAGGAGTAGTCTTCGAGCACTACCAGACACAGTGACCCACGACCTCACTTCCTCAAAAAAAGGAAAAGGAAGAGAGAATTTTAACAGCTCTTATCTGGATTCAAAATTCTTTTGAAATCAATAAAAATTTTTTTCATTAGATATTCTGGGACAATTGTCTAACAATTTTAAATAATGAACTCTACCTCATATGATAAACTAAAATAAATTCTAGATTGGTTATAGAATTAAATGCATTACATTTTAAAAAATTAAGTCATCAAATACATGAGAAAGCATAGTACATAACTAATTTTTCTAAATTTACAAAGAAAAGTTTGCGAAAAAAAATTTATAAGGGTATAAATTTTAATAAAATCATTAAGGAGGTTGGAGAAATATTACTGAGGGTAGTGTACTTGCATTGCAAGTTTCCAGTCCTTGTATGATCCTCAGCAATGTGTTTTGTCCTAGCATTACAAGGAGTGATCTCTGAGTACATAGCCAGACTCAAAGTCTCAAGCAACACTTGGTGTGGCTCAAAACCCCAACACCTCTCCCCACAGAAATAGTTTAAATGGCAGAGAGATTGGCTAAAAGGGCTGGAGTGCATGCCTTGCTTTTGGGAACCGAAGGCCTAATCATTGGAACAATCCCTGGAAATTGCATTTGGAGTTGACCCATGCATTTGTCCTGACCCATGGACACAAAACAGCAAACAAAACTAAAAACACTTTTTAGAAATTCATAATTAGTGAATGAATGCATGATGTAATTTATAAAATGTCTTGTAAAATGTATGGGAAAGAGCTACCTAATATTTTTATATGAAGAATGTTTAGGGCTAGAGAGATAGTTTAGGTTCTTGTCTTGCATGAATCTGATCCCAGGTATGGGATCTAAACCCTCTAAGGAAAAGAGCTCTAGATATGGTCCAAACCATTCAAGAAGAATGTTTATAGGTTAACTAAAAAGTAGAAAATATGATTTTTTTCAGCAGAAAAAAAGATGATGTACACACAAAAAGTCAAAACAAAGCAATATAAATGACAATAAATCTACAAAATAATTAGTTACATTTGTTAGTTACATGATTACATTAGTGTAACCAAAATAATATAAAATACAAGAACATCCCCCAACATCAAATAAACCAAATGGCACTTAATGGTTAAGACATGAATAAATGAAAACTCACAAGTTATTATTTTGAAAGACATTTTGGCCTTAGGTAACATGACTCTTCAAAAAAATTTTGACACCGAAACTAAGATAGCTCAAAAGCCTAAAATATATGGAGATTTGACCGCTTCCACCAAACTGTCTCTAGGGCACACAACAAGGAGTTACCCTGAAATTACAAATATTGCCTAGTATGACTCTCTCTCTCTCTCTTTCTTTTTCTCTCTCTCTGTCTCTCTCTCACTCACTCTCTCATACACACACAAAATTTTTATAATTTGATTCAGAAATACTTGTGTGGAACTTTTTTTCTGGAGGAAGTCATTAGATGTATGTAAATATTGCCTACAGAAATGTTTGTTATAATGTTACTTATAAAAGATTAAAAATCACTAGGATATAAAATATTGGAGATAAACATGATATATAGTCATTCAGAATAAGTTTTTGGAGTCCAGAGAGATAGTAGTTTCTACTTCCGGCACCAATCCTGAACACAGAACTAGGAATAAAGCTTAAAGCCTAAGCAGAGTTGGGTGTGACCCCCAAAACAATCACAAAAAAACAAGAAACAATATAATTAAAAGTAAGTAGTATACTTACCTGGCAGGGGAGATACCATGATCACGAAGGTGGTTTTCCCAGGGTGAGGCTTATCCATTGCACTCCAGATGTGCTGACCCCTGCGATTTCCCCAAATGTGGGAAACTCAACTGCATAATTTGTGGTAGTAGGGGACTGCATTCGCGCTCTCCCCTGAAAGAAGAAAAACAAGAAAAAAAAGTAAGTACTCTGACTATTGTGAGGTGCTTTTCTTTATTGCTGTAGGGCTCACTGGATATTTGATTTGACATTTATTTTTGTATTGTTATGGTGTTTCAATTACCTTTTTCAAGTCCTCTCTCAAATTGAGGCTGATAGCCACTAGAAGGACTCCGCCCATTTTCAGCATATTTTTATTTTTAAAAATTTTTTTTTGCTTAATCTTTACCTCAAGCAAAACCACATAACTCGATTTATCTAGCTTAGCCTCTCAAATAGAGGGAGAAACAAGGGAGGGCACCAGGACCAAACAGATGTATGATCACTGATAGTAAGCTAGACAAAGAGGGGACCACCTACTCTAGCAGCCCAGGGGGTGATGGTGGGGGATATGGGTTGCAGAAAGGGAAATGGGATGGGGGGAGGACAAATTTGGTGGTGGGTATTTCTGTGATTCAATGTTAATATGTACCTAAAATACTAATATGAAAGATATGTAAGCTACTATGATCAAAATAAAAATTAAAAAAGTAAGTACTCTGTATTATCACAAAATAAATTATAAACTAATAAAAATAAAAACAAAAATAAAATACTTTAAATATTTATCATTGGAGATACTGAAATTTTTAGGTTTCTTCATTGAACTGATTGTTTTCTGTTGCTTAAGGATAATCCTTGACAAATTTCTAAGAACTATACTGAAAGAAATTATTAGGATAAAATTACATATTCACTTTTTAAAAAATAGACAAATTCACAAAGCTAAAATATATAGTTGGGGTTTTTTTTTGGGGGGGGGTCACACCCGGCAGCGCTCAGAGGTTACTTTTGGCTCTATGCTCAGAAATCGCTCCTGGCAGGCTCTGGGAACCATATGGGATGCTGAGATTTGAACCACTGTCCATCTGCATGAAAGGCAAACACCTTAGCTCCATGCTATCTCTAGGGCCCCATATATTTGGTTTTTAAGTGCAACAAATTGCTTTATTAAATAGTAAAAAGTTCAATTACTCTCTATGTCTTATGACTCTCCTCCAAATTAAATTATTTCAGCAACTTAATTTTTACTTAAAATATTTTGTAGCAGTGAGGATCAGCTCTATGTTTTCCTACATCAGAGGCATGTATTCTACCACTGAGCTAGAACTCTGGTTCCAATTCCATTTTTAAGTTAATAGGAATAATTTATACATTATAACAGACAATTTTTACATAAAACATTTCTAAATGTTTTCTCATAAACACCCTCTGGGCAACAAGCCACACCATAAAGTATAGTAAATAACTTAAAAAAGAATTATATTTGGGGCTGGAGTGATGGTACAGTGGGTAGAGCAGTTGCCTTGCACACTGCCGAGCTGGATTTGATCTCCAGCATCCCATATGGTCCTCTGGGCACCACCTGGAGTAATTCCTGAGTGCAGAGCTAGGAGTAACCCCTGAGCATTGCCGGGTATGGCTCAACTACTAAAATCAAAATATCTTTATTTGTTCCTTCTAGGAAATATTGACTTGGTGACAAACATGTACCTATATTATATAGAAAATATATTTAATGTAAAATTCCAAGTTAATATTATCCATCATGCTCATATAACCCTAGATAAGATATTACTTATGAAATAAACTTTATTAGTGAAATAAAGTGCACAGTCTTTAAATGGTTAATTAATGTAAAATTTAGATGTCCGAGTAGTAAATAGTGTACAATTCTTTTTTTAGAGTCAGACTAAAGGAGTGGCTAATTTGCCTGACAATATGATCTGATACACCCTATAGGTCATATAAACAGGATGGGTAAATCCTGCAAACACTCTGAATGAGAAGAATAACTCATTTCCCATAATGCAGACAAACACCTTTAAGAAATCAGAATGCATTCCATTCTCCATGTAAAACCAGGTGCTGTTCCCAAAGGAGAAAACACTGCCCTCCAGTGGTCTTCATTGGATGAATGGAAAGTTTCAGGTACCATGACTGCAGCATTTGTACAAAACATTGTGTATATGTATCTAGTCTCATTTCTGGCTCTATTGCTCAAAGTGAAACCTGGGTCTACTACCAGGCATAAGGACAAAAATTTAAAAAGTAATTTCTAACATATATGCAGTTGACAGTTAAAGACAAATAGTTGTTTAGATAAATGATTCTGCCTTTCTGACCGCACATGCTGACCATTTATTGGACAATCACAATTAGATTATGTTAGCCACCTTCAGCTACTTACTTCACAAATAAGGAGGGAGAGATTTAATCTATGTTTCTCTTGTTGGCCAATTTTTTAGCTAAAAGACATTTAAAATTGTACAGCAGGCAGAACCCCAGGGGACTGAAGAGTGTTCCAACATCCTTAAAGGCTTCCCATCACATGAAAAACCAAATTCTTCCTCCTGTTTCTTAAACTAACCAAAGTAGGCAAAAGCAATTTTTAAAAGTCTTTGTGTCTAGCATTGGAACTTTCTCATATTTCACACCATTATATAAATGTCACTCTAACCTATATGTATCACAAATGCTACGCTAAATTAGGGCCAAATTTGCAACCTAGTTTAACTGGGTTTCCTCTTTTTGCAAATGCAGTTTTTGTGTCTGCATTTAGCAATGCATACAAAACTGTCCATGTAGCTATCTGCTTCAATTTGCTAAATTTGAGGATGGATGTGTAGATCACCCAAGTCTTGAAGCACATGCCAAAGTAATCCCGATTCTAGTCATGTCAGGACTTCCTAATCAAATGGACCTTAAGTGTAATGTTAAATTCTTAAACTACTCTTGGATTTAGTAAAAAAAATAATCTTAAAAGAGTAAAGATTTTCTAACTTTCTCCAAGTCTTTATATTTTAGATACAGGAATGAAAGTAGGAGGTAAGAGTAACTTTAGGGACTAACTCATCCTTTGCTAGCTTTGTAAATTCAATGTGACCTTAAAGTTTTCCAATAATTAAGAATACTGATATCAAAGGAGGTTATTATGATAAGTGAAGAAATAGATGTGAAATGCCTAATACAAAGAAAGTACTTAAAATTGTAATATTCTATAACATCATATCTTAGACTTAATAGTCAATTGGCTAAGTAAATTTTTAGAGACATGATTTTCTTAAAAATTTATCCTTTTTTCTTTATGAGTCCTCCCTCCATTTATTATATAGAAAATGTCTTGAGTCCTCCATATAAAATCACCAAAACAATTTCCCTAGACTAAGATAGAATATTTTAATATACCTTTAAATAGGAATTAATTTTTTTCTTCTCATTCTCAGAGAAAATACTGTTATATATTCACCTGGATTCTCATGGTATTTTAGAATTAAAAAATGACAGGCATAAAAATTATAATTATTATGCAAGTGGAATAGGAATTAACAAAACACATGTGGCTAGACTGTAGTAAATTATAAAGTTTCAGACAAGAGTTCCATAACCACACTTGCTGTGGTTATTTAACTAAATTCAGAAAAACAAAACTAGTTTAAGAGATAAAAATTCTCCTTTTATATGAAGAAAAGTCTTTAAACAGATTTTAATGAAACCATGAAAAGATTCCCCCTTTTCACTAGCTATGATAATGCCTTTTGGGGGGCCTATTTGTTTTGGTTTGGGGAAACACCTAAGGTGTTAGGGCTTACTCCTGGTTCTGCATTCAAGGATCACTCGGGGCATTTGCTAAGGGGACGAGATAAGATTCAGATATTGAACTTGGGGCAGCCACATATGAGGCCAACACTCTACCCATTCCTGCCCTGTGGTAATAAAGTTTTACTAAACCATGGACCCTCACTCACTTTTATATCTCTTTTCCCACCACATACACAAATATACATACTTGCAATAATATCTGATTGACTGGGCTTTGTTCCTACTTTCCATGACATTCATCAGTCATCTCTTTATATTTCAGGTCATATAACATAGAAAATTTAATTAATCAAAGTACATCTATAATGTAGTAAAACTGCTTAGGATTTTAAATAGAGGAAATGTTAAAACTAAGAATGCAATCATTTATATTTATTAAACTCAAACTTTCAGGAAAATTTGAGATGACATTGCATTTAAAGATAAAGCAAAGTAAGTACAGTTAAATAATAATTATAATAGTGTCTATGTCTCACATTGAAGCTAGTATACAAACATTATCCATTCGTCAATATATGGAAAGAAAATAAACTTTCCTTGTAAGAGTTAGAACTAATCTACATTAAAGTTTGACAATTAAACATATGAATTTTTGACAAACATTCTGAGTTTTTAAAAATGCATTATATCTGTAACAGCACCAAAATAATTCAAAGTCAGAACACTTTTTCTGGGTATAATTATATTATTCTAATTCTCTACCTTGACAGATGACAATTTTAGAAAACTCTAAATACAACTTCTAGTATATGCACTAAAATAAATGTAACAGATAGACAACTCACCATAGTATAAGTAACACATTCAAATTTAGTAATTTATTTTCCAGGTGGAAACCAGGCTTCTTGGAAGACTTCAAACTATGCCAAATGGTCTGATTTTACCATAGAGGTAGGCACGAAAGGACTAAATTTACTTCTGTGTAATTTTTGTTAACTACATTTTACATGCAAATGTCTATACAACCATGTTAATGAAGTTATAGAGAAGGAAAGAAAGTTGGCATTCCCACTTTTCTGTTTTGTTAAAAAGCAACTTTTCAATTGACTTGCTATATCATTTTAAATCACTTTTCATTTAGTCATAAGAAATTAGAAACGTCTAACAAAGCATTCAAATTGATTCACAAATCAAGGAAAAAAATGAATAAATTTAAGTTTGTCATTCCCCTTCATACCTTATCATCTTCAGAACACATGCTTTAATTAAAATCAGACCAAAAATGTTCTGTTAAACATAGTTAGAAAAGTGTAATTCACTGACCTAGAGTTGGTTTACATTGAATAAAGAAAGAATTTGAGTCCTTTAAAATTAAAATTTTCCTGCATCCCCACCAAAATGGAATGTATAACACATAACTGACAACTATGCAAAAACATCAATTTCAAGAAATAAAACAAATATATCTAAATTCCACACTGGTGAATTTCCTATTAAAAACTTTATATTCAAGCTTCAAATCTCATATTGACATGAAAGTGTACAGTGTTATATCAACTGAAATGTTAATAATTCAAAACTTTGAGATTATAAAAGAAGTATCACCAAAGTGTAAGGAGAAAAATGTTTTAAAACTAAAGACCACTGATTTACAATAAAATTAAAAATAATAAAGCTGGAAATGTTAGTGCTAAAAAGTGAGGAAAAAGGCAGAAATAATGGTTTCAACTCTGCATTTATGGTACATGTCACAGCCAGGATTGGTAACAATCTCATCCTGAATCACCCAGGAGAAAAATAAACAAAATAAAATCTCCATTACCCTCACACATTGAAAGGAATCAAGATCCTGACCCAAATTTCAAACTCAAACTCCTGGAACTTGGAAATATCTATAAAACCTCCAACACCAAGTTTTCGAAAGCTGCGACATCCGAGAAATAGGCAGATTTTCAACTGTGGAAATATGACTATTAGGAATTCACAGATTATCTGAAACATTTGCTAATCACCCCACCCCCGTGCTACAGAGTGAAAAGGGGAGTGGGTGAGGGAGACTGAGAGCACCGGAGAAAGCCTGCAATAAAAAAAAAATGCCAGGCCTTCCTTGGGTTTAGGGTGTCATCCACATCCCAGCCACAACAATTGTATGACTGTATCAGGGAAAACAGTGCACTTGTGTGTGAGAATTGGGGTGGGGTAGGGGAATCAGAGTGCTAAGAAATTTAACAAATTCATGAGTTTTTTTTTTTTTTCTTTAAACATTTGAAAGTGTTGTGTTTATACATGCTGGGCAACATAAACCACAAATCTTGCTGGATTTCTGAAAACTGCTGCGTGAGGCACACAAACGGTATTCCTGTCAAGAGGAGGAAGAGACAGACAGAAATCAAGACAGAGACAGGCAGCACCCCCAGGATGTGAAGCTTGTTCCTACAGCAAGCTGCAGTGAAAGGAGATGATAACATCCAGAACAAAATGTCTCTTTCAAGAGGATGCTTAAACTCTTGCTTTGTGAGCTCTGTGTACCCAAGAATGATCCATGGGAAGGACTTCATTTCCCTCCTTTCTGAACTCAAAAATATAAAAGCCTTTTTAGGTATTTTTCAACTTCTTCCGGTAGAGTCCATTGTTGTGTTCCCTGAATCAGACAAAACTCAGCAAGACAACAAAGACAGAATCTGCAGGAGAGAAGGTAATAAGGAGCAAGTCCTCTCCAGAGGGTAATTAAATCTTAGTCAGTCCTCCTAGAAGTTCCAGCTACAGTTAAGGTTAATGTTCAGGTAGCTTCTATTTTCTTTAAAAATTTTTTTAAACATTTTTTTTTGCAGAATGTTATACTATTAATTGCCAATTTGCATATGTGTGCAGCTGCTGTTTTGGCTCTGAACTCAATCCGATAAGCTTGCTGGAGGTATCGCAGAGCACTTGGCAGCTTTCCTATTTGAAAAGAAAGCCGCTCCCCACTCCAGAACAGCTGATCGTCTATCAGCGATAGACCCTGATGGCGTGAATTACAATTACACTACTTTTCACACTAAATCTGGGTGATAGCTACTTGGAAAGAAGTTTCATCATTTTTTACCACAAACTGGAAAAAGAATTACATGGTCATGCTGTGCTTTTAAAGGCAGTTTGGTTCACTTTTGTCTACTTAACACCTAATTCCAAGAAGTCCATAGGCATCCAGAGATCTGAATGGCGCGTAATGAATTCACTGTTTAGATTGAAGATTTTTAAAATCTACCTCAAATTACATTTATTAACAAGGCGACCAGGAAGTGTTAAAGTTGTTAGACGCTTCATTTATTAAATAATTTGTGGGTATTTTCAGTTGTCATATCTAGAGTCATGGGGTTTGCTTATTTTTTTTAATTAGCAATCCAAAACAATGCTACTGCAATTTAACAATTCATCACATAATCTTGGGCTCCTCAGTTCAGCTGTTAATGTTAGATAATTCAGATTGTTATTTTGATCTGTTTATAAATGATTTAGGTTGCATTGTGCTGAGAGGAGCAGCAGAAGAGGCAGAAGAGCTTTCTTCTCTTCCTTGCTTTGCTCAGGGGCGCTCAGGGGCTGGGGCCCCCCAAATGCCTTTGTGGAGTATAGAGTCCAGCAGGAGAAACAAATCCTGGGGAGAAGGGACACTGCTAACAACTAGATTGATCACTGTTTGGTTCACTTTACCATTACATTCTTATTTCCTGTCGGCTTGGAAAAGCGAGGGCGAACCTGTTCACCAAAGAGCGTTTTATTAGAATCCTGCAATCCCCACTTTGCTCTTCTCAGATGACACTTCCAGTCATCAGAAAAAGAGTCCCCTAAAGTCCTCTCTGTCTTCTCTCACCCCTCACTCTGCTCCCCTCTACCCTTGACATTTAAAGTCCATTTCTTAAAAAAACAAAACAAACCAAAAAACCAAAATAATAACGACCCCCACAAGAGTTATAACAACCCACCTCAGGCAGCAGAAGTGGAACACACTCATCCTGACGTAATTAACCTAAGAGAAAAATAGATTTTGTTTTCCTTTTTTAGTCGCTAGCTTTATTAGATTTCTCACTCTCACAGATTATCCGAAGACTACCCATTGATTGATCGCCCGTAGAGCTGCATTTGGTGTAAAGAAAAAACTCACAGCTTTATTGGCTCCCAGGAGACAAAACAAACAGAACAAGATATTCATATTAATGCAAACAATGCAACAAATGAGGGGAAGAAATCGCCCGGCTGAAGCGAGGCGCCGGGCGGCACGGCCAAGGCCCAGAAGGGCCAGGCTACCCTGGCCCTGCAGCCCTGCATCGCATCGCCGGTCTCCCCGACCCTGGGCCGGGCCGGGCAGCTAAGAGAGCCCCGCGCGGCTCTCAGGTCAGAGGGGGCCACGGCCCCGTCTCTGGGGACCCAGGAGCAACAGGATGGACAAGCCTCTGCGCTGGGCCTCGCCTGCCTAGCCCCTTCGCAGCGCGGGACTCTCTCCTAGCCTCCCCACCTTTCCTTTCTGCAAGCCTCCAGGGCTCCATTCCTGGGTCTCAGTTTCCCTGGCTGCTGGATCAGGCTTGAGAGTGAAGAATACCCGGAGGAAGCTTCCCAGCCCACCTGGGGAAGCCTGGAAGGAGAGTCTGAGAAAGCGACGGGAACCTCTGGGGGAAGGAAGTGTGCTCTCTTAAGTTTAAATAAACTCACATAGAGGCTGAAGCGAGAGTACATCATAGTAGATGGAGTAGGGAGTTTTTCTTGTAGGGAGTTTTTCTTGCACACAGCTTACCCAGGTTCGATCCTCTGCACCCCATGTGGTACCCCCCCCCCCTTAGTAAGGCCAGGAGTGATACCAGAGTGTGGAGTGAGGTGTAAGCTTTGAGCATCGCTGGGGGTGTGGCCCCCCCAACAAAACAATGCAAAAATAGTAATAATAATAATAATAATAACAATAATAATAATAAAAAAAAGAAGTTTGTGTGATATAGTGGAGACCACACACACACACACACACACACACACACACACACACATCATTAGATCATCAAAAGCAATAGATAACAAATGCAGGGGCCGGGCGGTGGCGCTAAAGGTAAGGTGCCTGCCTTGCCTGCGCTAGCCTTGGACGGACAGCGGTTCCATCCCCCGGTGTCCCATATGGTCCCCCAAGCCAGGAGCAACTTCTGAGCGCATAGCCAGGAGTAACCCCTGAGCGTTACTGGGTGTGGCCCAAAAACCAAAAAAAAAAAAAAAAAAAAACCAAAAAAAAAAACAAATGCAGAGGGACATTTAATAGGCGCTGATGTTCCCTGCAGAATCAAAGATAGGAAACCCTAGGCACAAAAACTTCACACACACACACACACACACACACACACACACACACACACACACACTACACACAAAAATAACAACAACCAAACCAAACCAAACCAAAAACAAAAAATTCACAGAAAAGGCACACCAAAATAATGTTCATTTCTTCCCTAAAGAAAAATAGAAGACTTACTAAGATAGGTCTGGGCTTCATATCTATGTAGTCAACGAGTTGTTTAATATAGGGTTACCAAAAATCACAGAATTTCTATGAAAAAGAAGTTTGTCGGGGCCGGGTGGTGGCGCTGGAGGTAAGGTGCCTGCCTTGCCTGCGCTAGCCTAGGACGGACCGCGGTTCGATCCCCCGGCGTCCCATATGGTCCCCCAAGAAGCCAGGAGCAACTTCTGAGCACATAGCCAGGAGTAACCCCTGAGCGTCACAGGGTGTGGCCCAAAAACCAAAAAAAAAAAAAAAAAAAAAAAAAAGAAGTTTGTCAAATATTGCATAGGGCGTATTTATACTAAAATTATTTGTAGTTTATCTGAAATACAAATTTAACCAGATATGCTATATATTTATTTACTAAATCTGGCAATCTCCATTAAATCTTATAGAAAAAATACTGCTTAAGAAACAAGGCTCATTCTTCGATGGATTTTGATCAGCATATTCATTTGGGACATTTTTATGGGATTTTTGCCTTGGAAAAGAATTTATTCCTGTGGTAACTTTTTAATATATCAAAGAGGAGGATATTTGACTGTATCAACTTGAAAATTTTTTTTTATTTTTAGAAGAAAATGGCAATGTCATTATTGACTCAACTAAGAACTGGACCAGCATTCCTTCCTCAGTTGGCTCTTTTGGCTAATAGAGGCATCCCAGCATTTCTGGAAAGGGTATTTGTCACAACGATACACCTATGTCAAGAGCATCTGTTTTCCCCCCTTCATGCTCACATTATGCATTGGTATTTGCTAGGGCTTGAGAACTTCAAAAAGTGGTGAAGTCAAGCAAAGGATGCTTGATTTTATCAAAGGATAGCTCTAGATTGTATCCTGGTCTCATGCTGAAAGACTTTCAAAATGCCAATGGGCCTGAGAAAGATAGTAAAGGGATTAAGACATTTGTCTTGCATGCAACTGACCTGGTGAAAATCTGGCACTTCATGCCCTTGAATGCCTGTGGGAGCAACACCTGGAGTACAGTGCCAAGAGTAGCTCCCAGTACCTCTGGAGTGGCTCAATTGCCTTCTATTTCCACAAAAAAGACCCAGTGGGAAAATGAAAGAAACCTTTGCATATTAGTTTACATATGTGGGTATGTGGGTGGGTAAGTCACAAAACTAACAGAAAAAGTCTACAGAGTGTACTTTTTCCTCAGACCTGATAGAAAGCTCTCTCAAAGCAGTTTTATCACCCTTACCTTGGATTCCCAGTGAGCTAGTTGCCTTTTAAGCCAATGCCTGGAAGTTATATGAATGCATCCACATAAGATGCCCCTTTATCACTGACAATTAGTTCTACTTAATAACTGCAAATGGAGAAACTATTTGTCTAATGAGGCTGTTGCCAGAATTGATTCACCAATACTGGAGAGAAGATAATACAAGGATCCCCTGCTGCACCACAGTCATCTCAGACAAGTAAGGCCAACTCTTCCACCAGATTAACTGTTTGGTTGAAAGGATATTTTAGTTACAATTTGATAGTTTTAAAAAACATCAGTTCTCTTCTAGTCAATACTGGTTCACTCTGTGGTCTCCCCATTTTCATAAAAATTGCTAAAGTTTGAATTGAAATTTAGACTATTAAAAAGTGTGGGGCCTGCAATAGTACAGCAGATAGGGAGCTTGCTGTATGCAGCTGACCTGGGTTCCATCCCTGGAATCCCGTATAGTCTTACCCCATGCCTCACCAGGAATAATTCCTGAGCTCAGAGCCAGAAGTAACCCCAGAGTATTTCCAGGTGTGGCCCCAAAACAAAACAAAATTAACACTGTGGTTTGGTGTTATGGTAAGATTTAACTACTTGCTTTAGAGGCACACATTCTATTTACCTTTCCTCTTTCCTTAGTTGTGCTTAACTTATAAACCACATTCCAATATTTGCTGTTCCTTCTGGGAGCTTCTGGGAGTTTAAGATGTTCCTTAACACTTCTTGTGTTAAGGTGCTTCTTTCTTGGAGCAGAAATGTTCAGAAACCTATGTAAAATTGGTGATAAATTGGTAATCCCTAAATAATAATTTCAACCCCCAAACCAGGTAATATTTAGCTCCCTACTAACTTGGTGGTTTAGCATAGTGATGAGTTGTTTTGTGTAAGAAAAGACAAAAAGAGACTTCAGATATGATTTAATCTTCTTAGAAGTCAAGAAAAGAGACAGTAAAAAGTACATTATTTTCTGAGGTGGGATATTATTATGGGTAAAAATAGTGGTTGAAAGGCAAGAGTGAAGTTGACTTAGGGTTTAGATATTTGAGTGGGTGAAGGCTATTTAACTATTCGTTATTTATATTTAGAGTTTATGTTTTTACACATAAATAAATGGGATTAAGTATTCTGTAAGATTTTTTTTATTTCTGAAGCAATTATTTTTAATTCATTAATAAGCTATGTCTTTCGTAATAAAAATATTGAAAAAATTCATGATATAGCCAAATACAAGAAGTATGGGCTCATGCCGGGTTTTAGATTGTCAGATTCCAAAAAAATATTCAAGTGAGAGAATATTCAAGCAATAATATGGGGGTGAATCTTATCATTGGGTTACAGAATCATGTACAAAAACTCTGGAGCAGTATGACTGGCTAATAGATATACAATCTGCATAGATAGAATAAGGAGCTATGTTTGAGTAAGTTCCATGCAGGGAGAGAGAAAGAAGATTGCAATAAAATGAATCTTAAATTCATTTAGTAAAAGACAGGGCATTGACACTCTAATCATATTAAAAGTTTGCTGCACATCACAAGTATGAATTCATCCATCCTCAAGTTGTTCTGAGTCTGGAGGAAGTTATAACTAGTTGTGGCTGGTTCTATAAATGACCTAAGAAATTTGCTTTTTTATATCCTATTAGTGTTTTAAGGTGATATGTCTTTTAATATGCGGCCCTCCTTGAACTGTAAGCTCCAACAAGCGTTCGCTAAACAGACTTCATTCACATTCTGAATCTGGTTTTTGTCTCACACATACTAAATTTTACAAAACAGAAAGAAACAATAGAGCTTATTAGGAAAAACTTGTTTTGAATAGTAAATTAAGCATAATGGAAATAGGCACATGTTTTAGCACAGTTTCCCCCCATTTTTACCAATTGAACATTTACATCTTTTTCAAAGTGCTGTGATTTTTTCCCCTTAAGTCTTAAGCTGGCACCACAAACGTTCAATAAATGAGACTTACATCAATTGTATCTACTGGGAGAAGTTTCTGTAATACTGTGTATCCCAAATGCATAGCCTTTTGAAAAAGAATTTTCGGCAGTCACCCCTAAACTGTATTAATCAAACCATTGTGGCATTCTGAGAATCCAAAAATTACCTAATTTCAAAGAGAGTGTAAATCAACTGTCAGTGCTGAAGGGTTTATGCCCTGTTTTTGCAGACTGGAGACCTGTACATTCAGTGGTACACCTGACTAGATGGTTTGTTACTGAAAGATGCCCCAGGTGGAGGCATCTTCAAAGCCAATATATTTTTCTTATAACTGGTGTCAAATTGATGTATATATTAAAAAATCTTGGAAAATGATCTCAAAAAGGAAGCAACAGCCCAATGTGCCATATGTTCAGGGAACCTAACAGGTTTCCATTGGGACCAAATTTCATTTCACCTTTTTGTCCTTATGTGCAAATAAAACTTATCTGTAAAAACACCATTAAACAATCAGGAAGATTTGTGAAGTCTATAGACCAGGAAGAAATTAAACCCAGTGTAAAAAATCAAGTTGTTAGAAGATTAAAAAATTAGATTAGATACTAGAAACAACAGAACTGGAGTTGAATTAAATTTATTTAAATTATGGGTTTACTGCTTCAGAAAATTTGCTTTACAAGAATTGGTTAATGAAGAAAAGGCTGATGGATAAATAGTTAATACATTTCTTAATTTGGATGCTAATGTGAATCTTTATGTTTACATCAATAAATGTGAAGTTATTTTTCTCCTATTAGAGTTGCTATTTTAATAGATTCAGAAACTGGAGAATTTTCCAAATGCCAGATAATACTCTTGCACTGAAAAGACTATATAGCATGAAAGGGCAAAGAGGCCTGCACAGTGATTTTTTTAAGAGTGGAAGCCAAAAGAGAATTAGTATTTAAATATAATTCTTAATATAATACTTTGGGGACCCAACAAATTTTAATTTAGCTACTTTATTGATATGCCTAAGAATTTTCTAAAAGGGCCAGAGCGATAGTACAGCAAGCAGGTAAGGCATTTGCCTTGTATGCCACTGACCTGGATTTGATCCCAGCACCCCAAATGGTCCCCTGAGCCCCACCAGGAGTGGTCCGTGAGCATTGTCAGGTGTGGCCTAAAAGCCAAAAAAACAAAACAAAAAGTAAAAAAAAAAAAAAAAAGGAAAATGATTACTTTGTGTATTATGTAGTTTCCATATGACCATATCAATGATTATGATGTATATACCAATTTTTACTCAATTTTTGTTATAGTTTGTGAATTTTCAGTATGAAACATTACAAATAGAGAAGGGTAGAGAGGACATGAGTGAACACACATGCATATATATATTAGTGTTATCAATCCTTCACATTTCAAATGTTTTCTTTTTTATTATTTATGTTTGTGTTGTCTTTGGGCCACACCCAGCTGTGCTCAGAGCTCAGGAATCATTCCTGGTGGGTTCAAGGGATCATATAGGATTCCGGGAATCAAATCGAGGCAAGCAACCTACCGGCTGCCCTATTGCTCTGGCCCCATCAAATGGAATTTTTGAATTACTGTGTAAAGTAAATGAATGTAATGTATGTGTAAAGTAATATGGAGGTAAAGGTCAGATGCTCCCTCCCCCATTTTATTGCATGGATTACTTTTCAGCTGCTTGCCTTTTCCACATATGACTTGAGAGAAGAAGTTGAACTGTGCTAATTTTGTCACCTGGCTAGCTAAAAAGCACAGAACACGTTCGAGGGAACTGCATTCTCAAACAGTCCACATTTCTACCAGTTCTCTCTATCTGTGTCCTATTGAATCTATTTAAGGCGTTCCAAATCTATGTCATCTGTAATAATGTTAGTGAAGTGCCAGAAGTAACCCCTGAGCATCATCAGTCATGACCCCCAAAACTAAAAATGCTTGTAAAAAAGATGCTCAGAGGAGGTAAAAAGATAGCACAGCAGGTAGGGCACTTACCCTCACATATCCAGCTGACCAGGGTTGGGTCTCTGGCATCCCAACCAAAAACCCAAATAAATAAAAGATGCTGTGAAAAAAAAATAATGTTAGTGTAGGACAAAAAGTGTATATTAACCCATAGATTTAAGAGCAACAATCTGCACTTAAACTCAAAAGGTAGCTAGCAGAAATGGCCTAAAAATGTCAGGTCCCAGTCTGCTTCAACAACTTGTAGACCTTTTCCATCAGAGGCTCAGGTTCTAGTGGTGTCTCTTCAGGGGCAGCGGGACTCTGCTGATCTGACCACTGAGCAGAACAAGATGGAACTGCAGGAGCTATGGGTGGACAGGAGCCCCGTTTCCCGCTCTGGGTCCCTGGTTTTAGTGGGACAGAGTGGATGACTGGTCTTAGGGTGTAATTCTGAGATCCTGACAGCCCTCACATTAGTCTGGGAATCAGGTGGTCAAGTTTTCAAAGCATCACTAAGGTAAAAGGTCCTTGTACTTCCTTTCAGTGCTGTTCCATCCAGTCCATGGAGACTTGGTGGGGTACTTGGACACCATGCAGGATGTTGTGCTGGGGTGGGGGGTATGCCCTCACCTGGGCAGCGCTGCAGGTCACTTGGGGGACTGTGAGTGTAGGCAGCGCTAGGCTAGATCTGGAGACCAGCAGTGCCAACTGGGGCCTCCTTTCTGGCACCCACGGTCTCCCCACCTCTGGCTGACCCGAGCCCTACTCTGAATTCACATCGCTTGCTCAACGTGTGCAATTAAGCAGGTGGGTGAGAAGGTACAGGCTCTTCCACCGCTTCTCCCAGACTTGGGCCCCTGTCTGGTCTCAGAGGCGTGAGCGGGGCCCTCGACGGGCTCAGGCCCGAAGCTGCCTCCCACCGCGTGGCGCTCTCTGGGGCCCGGGCCTGGGAGCTCGTGCTGGGGCGCGCGGGAGGCCTCGAGGGACCCGCGGCGTTGGGGCTCCAGCGGCGGGCAAGACGCGCGGGAAAGCGAGGGACCGGGGAAGCGGGGCGGCGGCGGCAGGCCCGCTGGAAAGGAGGGAGCGCCGCGGGCGGGAGGAGGGCGCGCGGCGGAGGAGGGAGGCAGGCCGGGAGGAAGGAGGGAGCGCGGCAGGCAGGCGGAGGGAGGGCTGATTAGCATGCAGCAGCGCTCGCGCGCCCGGCTCCATTGTTTTAACACCTCCCCTCTCCTCCGCGCCAATCTGTCACCGTTCAGCAGGCGAACGCTGCTGCCTCAAATGCTGCTCTTCTCAAATGAGACGGATAATTAGTTGCCCCGCACGAATGCCGCACTCTTCTCACCCCTGATTGCTATCACCTTCTTGCTCCTGGCAGTTTTGACACCTCGTAATCAGCCTGCTGCTTTTCTCTTTTCTTCCCGACTTCTGCTTCCCTCCCCCCCCCCAGACTCTCCTTCCTCGTTTATTTATTTATTATTATTTTAAATGCAATTCGGGTTCCTCTTTGGAGGAGGCCTCCTCCGAGTTAACCTTGAGCGTATACATGTATACATAGAGATAGATGGGTGTGTTTGTAGATGTATATCTAGATCTATATGCAAAACCCGGCGTCTGTGCGTGGCTCGGAGGCGGGCTTGCAGTTTTGCGGGGGAAACGCTCCTTTGCACGCGGAACGAGAGAGATTTCTTTTCTCCTCGAGCTTATTTTGGGGAAGGGAGGAGTTGGAGGTGGGGGAGAGAGGGACGGGAGGGGAAAGAGTTGGGGAGACCTCAATTAATGCTTTAAAGATCTCTGAGAAATTAACAAACTGGGGAGTCTCGGAATCTGCTGTCAGAAGCGTGTTTTCCCCTCTCTCCTCTAACAAGCACTGACAGTCTAATTACTGTGGCTACAAGCAGCTGTCGAGGCAGCAGCCGGGAGAGAGAGAGAGAGAGAGAGAGAGAGAGAGAGAGAGAGAGAGAGAGAGAGAGAGAGAGAGAGAGAGAGAGAGAGAGAGAGAGAGAGAGAGAGAGAGAGAGAGAGAGAGAGAGAGAGGAGAGGTTCTCATTGCACAGGCTGTGCGCGCCCGGCCGGGCCCCTGCGCCCAAGTGCGCCCGCCCAGAGCCCGGGGAGGCCGGAGAGCGGGGCCAGGCGGCGCCGCACCCCAGAGATCAGAAGGCGGGCCTTCTTAAGCAGCCACGGGCACGCTTACCGTTTGGTATTTCTAAAGTCTTTACCTTGAAGGTTAAAAGATGTGAAGAAAAAAGGAGGGGACACTAGAGTGGGAAGCGCATCTCGCAAAGCCTCCATCCACCACCCCTTTTCTACCTCTTCGAGCTCCCTCTCCCCCCACCCACTTCACCCCCCATGTTGGTAAAATAACCACGCAACCCGGGCTGAGGGGGCGGGGTGAGCCAGGCTGGAGTGTAAGAAAGCAGATGTCCCCGCTGGCAGCAGCTTCAGCCTCCGGGGAAAGCTGCACAGAGGGGGGGGGGGGTTGAGGGGGGACCCTCCCGAGGACATTCACCTCCCACATCTCAGGCATCCCGCTCACAACTGCCTTGCCTTGCCTCGGCGGGGGTGTTTTTTTCAGACTCAGCGTTTCGCCTGTGCGGGTTTTTTTTTTTTTTTTTTTTTTTTTTACCTGGGAGCTAGCTGTTCTTCCCCGGCCACGCTTTAGCAGATGCCAAACTGCAGCCCCTGCACGACTCAGTATTGAGGCCAGGCGACGGGCGGGAGAGACCTGGCAGGTGCCCACACCACCTTTCACTCGATAGCCAGTGCCACCTCTGCCAGCTTCTCCAAGCTTGCCACTTCAGGCCACAAGAGCTGTTGGTTCCTCCCTTGGAAGTTGGAGCTTATGGTCACACAAGAAACCCACGTAACCCTGAGTGCCCAGCTCTTATTAAAAGGAGGCACAAGTAGGAAATGGTTGAGATGGGGAGAAGAGGGCTCAACTGAGTCTTAGCAATAATTTCCTTTATTGGTTGTCAAGTTGTGAGAGGGCTGTCTCTTCTAGAAGGAAAGGGTACAAGAACCCCCTATCAGAAGATATATTCTCTCTGGTAGACGCTGGGAACTGTGTGTGCGTGTGGGTGTGGGTGGTGGGGGTACGTGACAGAGGAGGCAGGAGGTAGGGGGGAAGGGAAGAGGCTTGGTTAATTGTCTAGGCATTTCCATTCAGCCCCAGTGGCAATGAAAGATGTACATGCCTCTGAACCCTTCACAGTGAATGACTAATAATCTATGTCACCTAGGTGAGGAAGATGTCAGTGTGATGTGCTGCTCCGCATCCTGAGAAGTCTAGGCACCATGTTCATTCTTCCACATGTTAAGGCTCTGAACTGTGGCTCAGGGGCCTACTCAGATTTTTCATCAGAAATCTTGCAGCTTGCTAAAACTTGCTCCAGAGAGGCCTTACATTTGTTTTGAGAGTTGCAAATCAATGTTTACTTCAGAAAATGGGAGCTATGACTCACTTCTTTAAAAGCAGGGGAAAGCAAAATGTAAATGGCTAGAATTACCGGGGAGAAAAATAAAAGAAATATATTCAACTTAAGTAAAATTCGGTATTCTCTCAGTTATCTTCCAACTACCAACCTGGTTGCTAAGAACAAATTTCTCAAGAATGTGAACATTTTGAGTAAAAACTGATAAATATGAATAGTTTATTTGCAACTTTAAATTTGCTCCTAATACAAACATATTTCTTTGGCAAATTTAGATTAAAAAATAAAAAAATTAAAAATGATCCACTGATTGTAATGAAATACCACCCAATTTGATATCACTTTCATCAAATTATTGGAAAGAAAAATTTTAGAAACTTCCCTTATTATGAATTCTTTTTTTTAAACTAAGGAACAAAACACAATCAACAAAAAGAGAAATAAGTAGCTTTTAATATTTTAACTCATTCTATAAGTTCTGTACATAGTAAAAGTGAAAAATGTGTACCATTAAAAAAATAGCCTAAAGATTTAGAGAATTCTTTTTTTTTTTTTTTTTTTTGGTTTTTGGGCCACACCCGGCGGTGCTCAGGGGTTACTCCTGGCTGTCTGCTCAGAAATAGCTCCTGGCAGGCACGGGGGACCATATGGGACACCGGGATTCGAACCAACCACCTTTGGTCCTGGATCGGCTGCTTGCAAGGCAAACACCGCTGTGCTATCTCTCCGGGCCCAGATTTAGAGAATTCTACCAGTAACTTAATCACTTGGTAACAAATATTAGGCTGATTTAGAAATTTATGTTGTCTGATACTCTTTATTAAATTGGTTCATTAAACATATTACCTAAATTAAAAAAATCCCTACAAATATTTTATATTCATTAATTCAAAAGATCTAACTAGAAAACTAAGCAATAAGCTTAGATATCTGAAATAAAAATGAATTGTGGCTATATGATATGTCATGTATATAATTTTGAATTATAACATGGATATGAATGGAATGAGTTATAGTTTTGTACAAAATGATACTTTAAAAGATAGTTACAAAACAAGTTTAGATAGAATTATTCAAATAACTTCAACATTAAGGTTTTCAATAAATGATATTGAACTACGTTTGTAATGCCGTATTTCAAACTCAAAAAACATCACATAGAACTTGTTATATCTGTTCTCGAATGCTTCTTATGTCTCCCCGTTAAAGTGTGTATTAAGATGCCGCAGGAAATCCGCCCTGGCTGTAACGGATGGTGGGAAAACTGCTTGACAGAATTCACAGAGTCGAGGTATATGCAATTCTGAGGCTGTGCCATTTAATACAGATAAGTCACAGTCTTCATTAGGAAAGGGCTTCCAAACAGGCTGCAAGAAACAAATAAAAATATCTTTTGTTATTTGCATGGAAAATCAAACTGTGTAGTTCAAATTCAATTCTTAAATGGATTATATGCAAATATATGAAAGCAAATTATCTTTCTATTGGGTTAGCATGAGGACATAAATTTCTCTTTAAAGGGTAAAAATAACCTTTGATAAAAGTCACTTAAATACATATTCATTTTCTTTTCTTCACATATTTCAGAATCTTCAAGTTTTAACACCAAAAGATTTAATATCTGTTATCACAATGACAGTAGTATTAGAACAACAGTCACTAATTCTCTAAAAAATCAATTATGTTTTTTCTAATTTAAAACAGAAACCTTAAGTCATAAGACCTTAATACCTAGTGTTTGGAACATTACATTTTAATCATGTAATCGCAATCTTACTACATTTAAATATATTATACTCAATGAACAAATAATATAGGAATAATTTATTTAGCAAAGTTGGGATCAAACCCAGGGCCTCATGCATGTAAGCCAGTACTTTATGCTGGGCTACATCCCTGGCATTATGCTTTTTAAATGGTAGTTTTTTTTCTTTTTAAAGTACTAAACTAATTCTATTGAACAATGTTTTCAAAATCCCAGTACTTAATCATCCAACAAGATTAAACATTGGATGCATTCTTTTGACTTATTTTGCTTCTGCTGTTTATTGCTTCGTCTGTCCTGATAAAGTGAAACTAGCCAGTAACTGACTCATTAGAGAATTGTGGAAAACCACGACACAGCAATAGAACCACCTCCATTATAAGTAACAAGTAAATGCCTTTAAATAATATTTATTTAAAAAACTCTAGAAAGCATGAAAAAGATTTAATTCAATATGAATACTCAATACATGTTCACTGACTAGGATGTTTTATTTTACTAAAATGTTAAAGGCAAATTATTTTTAAAATTTACTTCCCTACTTGATATAGGTGACTTGATGTAGCCAAATTCTGGTTCTTTAATAAAGATCAACTCAATAGGACAATTTAATTTAAATAGACCTCCTTGTAACTGCTATTACTAATATGTCCATAAAAATAATAAGCATAGTTCAATATCTGATAGTGTTTTAATTCCCTTTCATTTTTTACCAATCTGTTATACAGAGGTGTATTACTAATTCAAGTATTGAGTTTTAGGACATTACTGTCTTAAGAAGATTTTACTAGATAACTGTGTATAGTGGGTATAAATATACAAACAGAATCTAGGTAATAAAATTCATTTAGTATCAGTTCATAAACCTAATAATAACACTGATTCAGCTTCCTTTTGTGAGTCTTTTTATCACAGAGAATAAAATATTGAAAAATTTTGGGTAAAGTAATTTTCTTTAGAAAAATGTTATGATGAAAGCACTTAAGTAAAAATTAAGATGAGATTTAAACTCCACTATCTGTAGGTAATCCAAAAATTCCTTCATTAACATGTACCCCTATAATGCAAATGTATACAAAAATAATATTCTGAATTCAAGATAATTCTTAAGATCTAATAAAAAGTAAAAGGCAGAGCAATTTCGATTCTAAATATGGTGACCTAATCTGCCAATTTATCATCACAATCCACATTTATCCTTCTATTATAGGAGCTATTAGCTCAAATTTGACCTCTTCATAGAAATCAGTTAGATCCCATTCTGACTCAGCAAAACCAGGAAAAAAAAAATTCACAAAGGCAAAATTAAGTAAATGTATTTTAAGATTTTGCTAACTGAATATACTAAAAAGGTATCAAATGGTTAACAGAAGATAAAAGCAATGATACAAAGTCTGAAATATGTAATAAAATTTTACTCTCTGTAAGTCAAGAATTTCGCATTTATCAGACTTGCTTTATTAATATTGTTATTAAGAATTCATCTTGAGAAATATTCTTTCAATCTTGGCCTTCAAAACAAACTAATTTCTTTGCTTTTTCTGCCAAAATATCAATTATCTAACCTTATGCCCCATGTCTTGTGACAGCTCAACACCAATTCTCCTGCATTTTTTAAGCTGAATACTTTTCCATCAAGTTGTAATCACATACCAGCTGTTTCCCTTGCTGTAGCATAGAAAGCAAATGCACAATGCAGGGTGCCATCTACTGAAACATGAATGCACAGACTAACTAGTAAAAGAACATGCAAGAGATGTAATGGAGAAAAAGTAACAAGCATTAGAACTGATGCACTTCACAGCTCCCCAGGAATTCTACTTGCAATAAATGAAATAGTTTAATTTGTTTCATTTAGTGGTAACTATAACTGAGACGATGATATGAAATAAGGTACCAGAAGAACATAAGTGAGTTTATAATTAAAGCTTATTGTCAGAGATGCTTAGTTTTCCACACTACTAAATTACACCACAGCTTGACTACTGCCTCCTTAGCATGCTTAGTATTATAGTATGTTTAAGTATCCTTAATTTAAAAGTCTATAACCTGTAAGAGTACTTACAAAATCAGTAAGTTAGCTTTTAGACAAATATCTCAGGAGAAAAAGAAATCAATTGTAAGTTAAAGAAGATATTTGTATTTTCACACGCTTTTGTTGAATAATTACATAATTTGCATGTAGGCATTCTTTTTAAAAACTCTAAGAATTATTTTGCAATAGAATCTGAATAAAAAGGGGCCACAGAGCTGATGGGAGGGTTGCAAGTAGTTATTCAGCTTCGTAAATATTAAATTTGATAAAAATCACATATGTAGAAATGATTTAAAAAGTACATTAGTTGAATATTTAATTCTTTATTAAAAATAAAGATCTATGTAATATGTAATTAAAATGTAATGGAAATAATAGTTAAAAGACAGCTCACTTATTCTAATAATAAAGAATATAGAATGTGATTCAATCATAAAAAATTGTGCGGTCTTGTAAAGATGAATGTATTATACAAACCTTTTCACAAAAACGATTGTTTCACAGTATTAAATTTAATAAAGAATCCTCTTGTAATACTGATGCTGAGTAAAAGTTTTATATAACAAATACTAGATATAGAAAAGGCTTATTTATAAAATCTATCATAAATTTTAAGGTACTTTATAATAGAGCTTTACTAATATTTACAAACTATGTTGTTTTCTGTAATTTATTACTGTAGAGTTTGGGTTTCTTATTGAATGCTTAAACCTAACTAGTCATTATATTTAAAAAGGATGTTTGCTAACCTGAAAGAGAAGTGTATCTGTGGATGTATGGCAAATGTGTGTTCACACATAATATACTTGTTAATGCAAAACAGTTACCTGCTGTGGTCCTCGGATAGCTTTTCCTGGGGAATCAAGTGAAGGAAAAGGAACATTAGATGGGTCCTGAAGTGGGAATGTATTTATATATAATGCATTATGGTTTCCAGGTGGCAAACAGAGAGCTCTATCTGGAGTTGTCCTGATGCAAGTGTTTACAAGATTAGGTGGTTTAGGTTTAGCTGTTTTAAGGTTTTGTATTGCTGAGACTATAGGGTCAATTCCTGGAATTTCAAGTAAAGTTTCTTCTGTTTTAACAAAGTTTCCAGGGTTGTCTCTGAGCTCCGCATTAAATTTATCCTGGCATGCTGCTGTCTCAGATGTGGCAGGAACAAGAATGCTTTGTCTTTCTGGAGTGCTATGTAAGAAAGTAGATTCACTGTCCATTGGTGGAAACTTTACATTGAATTTGGAAAGTGATTCAAAAGAGGTTTCTTCCTCATCTCCGCCTAGTCCTCTTGGTGTAACAGATGTGATACATGGTGCACCTCTATTTATATCATCTTTAGCCTGAGGCTTAAACAGGGCGTCTTGTTTATCTGTTTTATCGGTACACTGTATAGGCACAGAGCACTGTGTTTCTGCAGGGAAAAGAACACAAAAAGGAAAACAGTCATATTCAATCATTCTTAAAAATCTAAATGCTCAATCAGCTTTGGATAGACTCAGATTCTTTTTTCTATTAGTTTTTCTAGCAATTGAAGACAAGTAGGATTTTTTACATTTGTAACCATTTTACACAGGAATATTAGCAGTCTCCTGGGTTGAATTTGAACATAGCTTATTTGTCACAATTTAACTACTTTGTTCCTAAGTCTTCTACTGAATGCTTTGCATATTGTTCACAGTTATATTGGTCTATATTTAAAAACATTTGCTTGTAGTGTATACATTTAAACATTTTGTCAGTAATGGAAGCTGCAACTATAAGCTTACTTAGACAAATAAGTGGTTAAAAGAAAAATCCTTATTATATAATATCTGAAGATATAAATATATATATATCTCATGTTACAAATCTTATGAATTGGGTCATTTATTTCCCCTAGTAGAACTATATGACAAAGGAGATGACTAATCAAATTAACTACTGTCTACTTTCAATAATCCATGTGAGGGAGAAGAGGTGGTGGGGTGGGAACTAGGAAAAAAGGAAACAATTGTAACATAGAAGGAAGAAATTTTGGGGCGCCTATTTAGAAAAATGAATGTGAATCTATGGTTTTTCTCATACACAAATATTTTTTTAAAAGCCTCTTAAAAGAGGTAGGTAGTTTCTGTAGCCCCTTTATCTAGAAACCATTTATGCAAAAATTTCAACTCTTTAGATTATATAGAAAATATAAAAAGTAAGCAAAGAGAATTTTAAGTTCAAATTCAGTCTATCAGACCCATATAAATGTACATTTTTTTCTTATTATTTCAGATTTATTCTAAATAAACCTAATACATCCTAGCTCCGTGATGATTAGAAGCAAAAAAGAAAAAGACAAATATAAGATGTCGAAGGTAGAGAAAATTAGATAATCAGCAAGAGTTGAAAGAACATGAGACAAGAAAAACAAAATAGCAGCTGCAAAAACTAAAAACAACCCCCCCCCCAAAAAACGAACAAAAAAAACCAAACAAACTCCAACCCCTCCAATTTAACATAGGGCTGACAAAGGTCATATTACTCATGCAAAAATACCAAATAAATAAATATATAAAAGAACCCCCCCCCCAAAAGAGGACACTCTTCATATTAATGATTCTGAGGTATCAGAAACTGCTAAATTATGTTCCACAATGTTACGTTTAGAAGGATGTGATTTTTTGTTAAATGGAAAAGAAGCAAAAATCCCTTAATATTTTGAAAAGACAATTATCAGTGAAGTTGTATATTCACAAATAGAAACTACCTATGATGGATATAGAGAGCACCTGCAAGCATTCTGTACAGTGTCTAAGTTAGTACGCATTTAACAGATGACAGCTTCTTTCCTTTCTGACCTCTGTAATCCTTGTCATCTTTCTATCTTTACACAGCACATTTCAACACAGTATTTTTCTTTTTTTTGTTTTTGTTTTTGTAGCATACCCAGCAGCGCTCAGGGCTTATTCCTGGCTATGTGCTTATGAGCTCTGAAATCACTACTGGTAGTCTTCAGGGAACATATGTGGTGCTAGGAATCAAACTGGGGTCAGCCATGTAGAAGGTTAAGTTTCTTAACATTCATAGACTATATCTCTCCAGTCCCAGATTGTTTTCTTTTTAGGCATAACTGTTGTACAGTACAATGAACATTGCACTATTCTGATACAGCAGGCATATTAGTAAGTAGTACATGTCATCTTTCCATCTTTTCTCTATCTTTTTTTAGGGGAGGGGAAGAGCAAACGCAGAGGAATGCTTAGGAGACCATGATGTGCTATTGCTGGGGAATCATCAAATCCAAGCCTCATGTATACAGAATACGTGAACTAATTCTTTGAGGTAGGTTGTTTATACCATCTTTTCTTAATGGATTATTACAACAGCATTTGAACAGTTTTCTTCTTTTTTTCACTTTGGGTCACATGTACTGATGTTCAGGGTCTACTCCTGGCTCTGTTTCAGGGAACCAAATGCAGTGCTCGGGATTGAACTGGGTCAGCCACATTTTTTTGCAAGGCAAATATCTTAACCCCTTTACTATTTCCTGTTCCCTGAACTGAACTTGTTTCTTGCCATTAAATTTATTTCATATCTAAGGTAATCCCTATATTGTACCCTCCTCATTCCCTTAGATCTCAAATACAAACCTTGTTAAAACTTTCCAAGGTTCATTATTTGACCCAGGTTACCATTCTAAAATCTTTCAACTAACTTGTTTCAACCTTTACTCCAGCTATTAAAATCTTTGTATGGTTCTGCAAAATCGTGGCTCTCACTTTTGAGCTTTTGCACAAGTTGTAGACTTCTAATGTGTGCCTTTCTACAGCTCTTGGTAACTCATTTTGTTTTCCATCTCTTGCTTTGACATTAGTTTTTCTGGTTCTCCAAGACCAGTTCAGATCAAACATGATACTTGCGTACTTAGAAGACTAAATACTCTGCACTGTACCTATTGGGAATCTATCTTTCTCCAATTAAAGTAGGTCTCTTTTGGGGTGCTAATATAGTAGATAGGATATTTGCCTTGAATGTGGCTGACCTGGTTCAATCTTCAGTATCCTATCTAGTTTGCTGAGCCTCACCAGGAATGATCCATTATCACAGAGTGAGGAGTAAGCATTGAGTACAGCAGGGTGTGGCCCCCAAATAAAAACATACCAAAAAAGTAGTAGGCATCTTGTTTTGAATTTCTTCCCACTCAATTACGTTGCTGTTGCAATGGATGAGGGTTGCACCACACCTGGCTCTGAGGCTTGGGGAGGGATGCATATTAGGTTGTAGTGCTTGCTCACTTGGCACAGTGCTCTCTAAAGTTTGCATTTCTTTTTTTCTTTTTTTTTTTTTTTTGTGTTTTTTGAGTCACACCTGGCAGTGCTCAGGGGTTATTCCTGGCTTCAGGCTCAGAAATTGCTCCTGGCAGGCATGGCAGACCATATGGGACTCCAGGATTCGAACCAATGACCTCCTGCATGAAAGGCAAACATCTTACCTCCATGCTATCTCTCCGGCCCCAAGTTTGCATTTCTTTACTTGAGGTATTTGCATATGTGTATAGGGGCTCACACTCTAAGTTGAGGTACATATGTCTGGTTGTGATGCTTTCTGGGTTTTTTTGAGTTGTTTATCTGAGGTCATACTTTTTGGCCATGGCACTTGCACATCTTTTTTTAAATTGATTTGGGTTATCCCCCTTTTACGGTGCTTACACATATATGCTGCAGTGTAGCTGGAGATAATTTGTTGTGCCAAGAACTACATATAGTAGAGTTGCCAGGCTTAATCTCAGTGCATGTGGCACACCAGGATTTAACATTAGTGGCAGATGTTTGCAGGCAAGGCAAGTAGTCTATGGGCCTGGGTATTGAAGTCCTAAACTAAACTTACTTACTCTAATAACTTGCCCATTACCAGGCATACAGGATTTCTTAATAAATGCTTTATGACTAAATCGGTATCCTGTTTCCTACAGAGTCTGTAATATAAATACCAATATTTATCAGATACTTTGTGACTCAGAGTGATATAGTAATTGAGTCCAAGCTTAACTGTTTTAGCAGAGAATTTTTTTTTGTCCTTTTGAGGTTTTAATGTCCAATGACCATCAAATAAATATCCCGGTAATTTAAGAGTGACAGAAATAATAGTTTCTTTCCTTATTTTTGTTTTTGGGTCATACTTGTTAGTACTCAAGGCTTACTCCTGGTTCTGTGCTCTGGGATCACTCCTAGTGGTACTTAGGGGACCTTATGCAGTATCGAGAATTGAACCAGAGCTGGCCTTGTAGAAGGCAGAGTGCTGGTTACCCACTGTATTATCTCTCTGGTCCCAATACTTTCTTTATAGGTTCCATTTGCTAAGTACCCACATAACAAATCAGGAAAACAAACTGCTGAGGTAACTAAATTGTATTACACAGAAGAAACACTTATCAGAATAATCTTCACAAAAGAACAACATTATCAATACTAAAAAATACACTGGTCATTAGTAATGCTACTAACATAGCACTTAAATGTGTCGTACATTGTTATAATCACTATGCATTCATTAATTCATTTAGTACTCAAAATAATCCTATGGTAGGCATTACCTTACATGCGAAAAGTTGAACTCCAAGGCCACTCAGCTTATGAATGAGTTACAGATCTGTCAATGGAACCCAGGTAAATGAACTCTAAAACTAATGCTCTGAATCATTATTCTCAATTGAACATCCTGGTTTCTATATATAGAAGTCTCCAAATGACAGAGACGTGCTTTGAATTTCTTTTTCTAGTAGCTATTCTATTTTTCTTGTGAAGAAAACCATGGAACAACCAAATAGCTTTAGTAAGGAAAATATTTTCTTTTGGTGTCAGCTGGCATACCTCAGCTACATTAAAATAATCTTCTGAAATAATCTTCTCTGTGAGAGTTATTAGCTACAACTATAAATTCAAACTGAAAATTCCTAAATCTACTAGAAATTCAAATTTAAGAGAACCAAAAACACAAGTTCAAAATAAAGTACTTGCCATTCAAGCACTACTGAGAAATATGATCAGATGAGTAAACAACATTTCTGTTGTTTCTTTCAAGAACACTTTTTCTTAGGAAAAGGGGAGAAATCTGGATCATACTGCATAGTATTTGGTGCTTACTTAGGGAACCACATTGGGTTAGTGGTATTGGGATAGAGTTAAAGTAAGCTATATGCAAGGCAAATACTCTACAGACTATACTTAATCTCTCTGGCCCCAAGGACACATATTTTATTTTATTTTTATTTTTTATTTATTTATTTATTTATTTTATATTTATTTATTTTATAAAGAAAAAAGTAAAACACTGTTGATTTTTAAGATGTAAGTATGGGTTACCCATTTAGAGTACTACTCAGTTTAATTACCATGCATAATGATAAAAGAAAAAGATCTTCTGATTGTAATATTTAATCTTAGATTGCCACTGGAATTGGACGTTATAGATGGAAATAAAGTCACATTTACTAAACATCCATTGTAGTATTTATCTCCTCTCAAGAATATTGCCATTATATGGATGAAAAGAAATGAGTGGTAAAGAGAAATATGTAATTCAATAATTTAGCACTTTTTATGACTTATATAAGCAAATCTCAAGTTCAAACAAAAACTAACTAATAAAGTCAAATGTTTCCAAGTATAGTTTGTAAATCACTCAGAAAATAGTTCCTCTATATTTAAATTCAGTATAGGATATAACGAAAATCCTGAATAAACATTTTTCCTAAAAGACATTTTCTTTCTTTCCCTTTTGATCTACCAATGTCAGAAGTTTGTTATTTTGGTTTCTGTTTGCACCTAGAAAAACTTGATTGGAAACTGCTGCATTACAAAACATTACAAACACATCTTAAGAACATTATTTATAATGCATTTAATATAAAGCATACGAATAATGTTAGGAAGCAATTTTTGTGAGGAAGAAATTGAGTTAAACACTCAGTGCTCTACTTGACAGATACATACTCAGATTAAGACCTATGCAATTTAAAAATGGTCAAAGTATTACGCTATTGATAATGGGAAAGGTTCTCTGTGTAACAATGAATATATCACCATTGCAATGTTTTGATAAGATGCTAATGTTCAAAAAAAGCATGTTTATGAATTTGAGGTGCCACATATCATGGCTAATATATTTTAAAAAATTCTTTTACTTGAGAAGAACTTAAAGTGTCTTTAGTCTACACAAAAGGTCAATTTCTTATGAAAATGATAAAAGGTTAGGCTAGAAACAAAATTTTTCTAGGGAATGTAAGCAGAAGGGAGGAGAATAAATATATTTATTAAATGTGTTTCTCCATTGTGTACCTTTTCTGAAATAAAACAGCAATAGTAAGCAAAAAAGCAAATCTGTACTGTAAAATAATTTTTAAATAGCTTGGAATTAAGAACTGTAAGAAATTGGAAAGTGATCTTTAATTAAAGGGGTGCTAGTCAGCACTGCTGCAACATCTTTCAGAGTGAAAACTGTAAATCACATCTCTTGGGAATTGTATGCAGCATATCTTAAATCACAAGGGTAAAAGAGAAGTTATTATTATAAATGATCAGTTTACCTTCTTTTTGTTTACAGAAATGCTTAGTAGCCAGTTTCAAACTCTGGTATTTTGCTACAGAATAATCAAACTAAGGCAGCAAACATCAGGAAGACAGTTTGGGTTTATTAAAGAAAGGGTAGAGCTTTCAAAAATCAAAATGCAAAAAAATATATAAAATATGTCCCTCATATAATTTCTTTATATTAAATTTGTACTGTGTGCCTACAACAGAACTGGCATCATGAAATGTGAAACATTTATTTCTTGATGTAAATTGCAAAAATCTACTAAGAGCTAAAAACAAACCTAATGTTACTATTTTATTTAGTTACTATCTAGTAGTATGGCTTCAAGGTTTCTTATTAACATACAAATTATTTTTTAGGTAGACTCTCAAATAATAAATGAAAGGCATATTTTATATCTATTTTATATTTTTTCAATATGCAATTTCTCATTAAGAGATTATTACTAATCATTCATTAGTAATCATTACTAAAGTCATTCAGTTTAATCTTATATTACCACATTAAAAAAGGCCAATAATTCCAGAATGTAATGAATTATAGAACTTAAATAATACTTACCCATGATAAATGATAGGCAACAGACTGCCAAATGTTAGTATCCAGTAATGCTTTTATGACTGAACTAAATTTGAACCAATAAAATAAAGATCATTGTACATTCAATGAAGCCTTACCAGTTGCAGTATCTGGAATATTAAGTTTGCTTAAGTGATCTTTTTGTGCTTTTGCTAGTATGCATATTCTGTGAAATTCTTCTTTCAGATCCCAGAAAGTCTTCTCTATACTACCCCTAAAAATAATAAATTAACATATAAGACTATTCTTCAAATATTTAAAAAACTGTAAACCGAGCACAAAATAATTATTATATATAGTAATATATACCACAAAATAATTACTGAAAGGTTAAAAATAATTACTTTCAATTTCAAACACAACTTCAATGCTTGGAGAGTTATACATAAAATAAGTGATTAAAGTTCTAATAAGTAAATATAGTGAAGACAAGCATATCTTCTTACTCAAATAATATCAACAATGGCTGTATCTCATAAAAAAATGTCAATGTATTAACTACAGTTCTCTGTAAACATCCTAAATAGAAGAAAATAAAATATTTATAACTTTCATAAGAATACTATTAAAATCCATTCAGAAAAACCAACATAACTGCAATATACTGATGAGCTTTCGAGAATTCAGTGCTTAGTGCCATCTTGTTACTCAAAGTATGACTTATTTAGGTCATTTTAATATGGAGAAATTTTAAATGGTCCTTGAATTCTAAAAGGCTATCATTTTTCTTATAATCACTAAAAACTTAAAATATATAAATAAAAATATATTTCAATTCATTTTTTTAAGTTGGCAAAAAAGGATATAAAACTACCTCTCATGGAATAAGGAAATACCAAAACTTCTGGATGAAGTTTCTTTTCTAGGAGAAGAAACGTCTTGTCTTCTTACCTTAAAGAAATAAAATATATAATTAAAATGATTATCACTTTAAATTGCTTCTAAACTCAAAAAAGAATGGGTTAGTAGAAAACATAATGGAAAAAGTAATCATTTTATTTTCATATATACAACGTCTAATTTTTAAAAAAAGAGAACAATCAAGGAAAAAAAATGGCAGAAAAGTAGTAGAGAAATGCACTATTTATTAAAACTTTGTAAATTACTATTTGAGTCTGATAATTCATGGAATTTGCTAAAATTAAATTTTGACCAAAACTGGTATTTAGAATGCCAAATACCTGAATATGACCAGGAACTCGAGCGGGAAAAGATTGTATATTTATCTCTTTTCTATTATTGGCCTATCCATTTAAATCAATGTCTTTATTTTTTGGGTTGGAAGCCATTGCCAATGGTGCTTAGGGGGTCACTCCTGGCTATGCTTGGAGAAACATACAGTGTTGGGTTTGAAGCTAGTTCTTCTGCATGCAAACATGTGCACCAGCACACTGATCTATCTTCTAGCCCACTTTACTCTTTTTTATATTATTTTACATTTTATGGCTTCCCCCTCCCCCCACTATATATATCAGGCAGTGCTCAGGGGCTATACAGGGCTTGGTTCTGGGGAGGTGCCAGGGATTAAACTTGGACTTCCATATGCAAAACAATGTGCTTCACCTTCTTGGTCTGCCTTGTAATTTGTTATTAATTCTTTACTGAGGAATATAGCAGTATTAGAGAAATAAAGAAAACCAAGTGACAGATTCCTTAGCATTACAAGCATTTTACAGTGTAATTATATATTTCAGCTACTTCAACACAGTTCTTACCTTTCACTCCCACCTTGTGGCTTATGCTGGTATTACATTTATTCTGTCATTTAAATAAAATGTAACAGTAATGTTTTAATTTTTTTTAAAGTCTCCAATAAAAGCAATAAAACCATGTACAACTAATAAAGATATAAATATAAAATTAAAGTTAAAATCTGTGGCATCCAATATTGTACAATCAAAAATTACAATTTGGTCAGAGTTGAATTGGTCTTAAGTTCAAATTCGACCCGATTCTATTCAGTGACTTTTTATATTTTATTCAATTATGGTCAGTGTAGCTATTAGGCTTTTATTTTATGATGGCATGTCATTTTAATTTGTTTCCCACCTGCCCCAGTTTTTCTAAATACCAGTGCTTGCTTTAAATTTCTGAAATAGAGTATTACTTATTTAGTAACAGTAATTAGTAAAATAAAATCTTGGCACTCAAACAATTGTGATTTTATATTGTCAGACTGAGGTAAAATAATTTATTACTACATTCTTTTGTCTGAGAAACACTTAGGTCAAGTCTCCTGGATTAAAAATCATATTATTATATTAGAGGGCATTTCCACATTTGCAGTTTATTTTTACAAGTGGTAGACAAGGTTTTTATGTACTAGTATGTACTCTTAGAACACCAAATAAATTTTAGTATGCACTACAAAAAAAGGAAATTAGTCAACCCCTGGATATATTTCAAGAATCTTTTTAAAAGATTATATTAAATCTATTTAACAAAACTGAAACAAAATCTAGAAATATTTAAAAAAAGATCAGAAATATATGAAGAGATTTCTCAAATTATAATTTATTAAATAGAATGATAAAATTTTCTTAAAAATTTACTACTAGAAATGATCAACATAAAAAAATTAGGACCTAGAAAGAATTAAAAATGACCATATAATTTTAGTTTAAAAAGAAAAGTAATAACATTCAATTCAGCACTGATTTTTTTTCTTTTTTGTTTTTTGCACTGATTTTTGACTAACTACAGAAATACAAGCTTTTGACATTAAAGAAGGTCTAAAAAGTAATTGAGGAGTAAATGGAGGTGAGGGAAAGAATGATAAACTATGCTTTTGTGACCTTCTTGCAAACTTCTGTGGTGTTTAAATTGGATAACGGATATAGGCAAATCTACTTGGAAAAGATACCTTGTGAGTACTGGCAAGCTGCAAAAGTGGGGGTGGAACACTCCCTTATTGGTAATTTTCCCTTAAGTATCTAAAGGGAAAATTAGGTGTTACTAATATTTATAATAATGTATTAGTAATGTTTACTGTATGAGCCAATGCATTGTATTTGCTATCATTTGCACCATATTTTCAAATGAAAACTTTAGATCTCAAGTATCTTAAGATAAGAAAGGAATTTTTTGATATGTTAGTTTAAAAGGAAAAAAAAAGGCCAGACATTTTGAAATCAGTTTGTCTGGAATGGATATAGGAATAGAATGAGTGCTATTTTCCATTATAACAATCTGACAGATTTTTCTGAATTTACTTTTCAAAGGATTAATAAGGTTAATGAAATGTCAACTCCAACATTTTCCTCCAAAATTCACTTTCTTTTCAATGCTGAAATATCTTAATGAAGACCTTAAGTTTGTTCAGCATCCAGCAAGTAAGTAAACATTAAAAGAGAAACTTATATTTTTCTTTCTGTTCCCAAATACCATCCAAGAGGATCCCACGTTGCAGGAAGTTGAAGCTACTCTAACTTCAAGTAAGAAAGCAAGGGAACTTTGAACACTTATTTTAGATTTTAAACGCTAAATCATTCAACAAATGAGTTTATTTTGAGATATAAAACTTAAAATACTTAACATTATAAATGGTTCCAAGTACTAGTTTGGAAATGCCGAACTTGTGGAATGAATACTGAAATAAGAGTTTTACACGTCGTATTTTTCATTTACACTTCCAGTATGGCACTCAGTAAGTCATTCAACTAAGCCATTAAGATAAACCCATTTCAAACAGTTGGAAGATGTTGTGAAATGATTTCTTAAATTTTCCCTTATGGGAATTGGGAGCACTTTAGTATAATTCAACTCAAGCTACTCATATATGAATATTACATAAAAAAGATCATGTTCATGTGTTTTTGAACATGCAATATTTAAGAAGAAAAACAAAAATGTGTCTAGTATTTTATTAGTCTCAAATCAAGTTTGTTGTCAATGCAAAAAAGGGGAAAATAACAGGAGCTGTTAGAAATCAAGAACTCAAATGAAGAATATATTTTCTCTAGCACCTGCCTTTTTTAAAAGTACTACAACTTTTAAATATTTGATAAATGTGGGGGCCGGCGAGGTGGCGCTAGAGGTGTCTGCCTTGCAAGCACTAGCCAAGGAAGAACCGCGGTTCGAAACCCTAGCGTCCCATATAGTTCCTCCAAGACAGGGGCAATTTCTGAGCGCTTAGCCAGGAGTAAACCCTGAGTATCAAACGGTGTGGCCCGAAAAAACAAACAAAAAAAAAAGTTGATAAATGTGGAGCATTTTATCATTTCAAAATAGAAATGTTCCACAACAATCAAGTCATGGATTCATTCTGTGTGTCCATTGATGGATGAATAAAGAAAATGTGATCCATAGAACATAAACACATGGATTTTTGATATACATGCATATATGTATATATATATGTCTTTTATTTTATTCATTTTATCATTCATTATAATTTAGGAAGTCATACTAGTATTGAAGTTTATAGTATTGATATACAAAATTACTATAGCCCTAACCTCCACCCCAAAGCCTGACTGTAACACTATCCTTCACTACTTCCTAAATCTCTTCTAGTCTGGACTCCATTCCCTTCTCAGCCATCCACTTTTCATTAATTGTCTTCATAAAGGAATATTTCAAAACAATAAAAATAAAAAGTATCTAAGGACCAAGGATATATAATTCAAAGGGCTGAAATGTATGTTTTGAATGCAGAAGTCTCAGGTTTGACACATGATATAGAATGGTTCCACCAAAGCACTGCTCAGCATAGTCCCAAACCAACTCCAAATTAATATAGTAAATTAAGCCTTCTACTTAATATATTAATTATGGTAATAATTTTATATGTACACTAAAACATCATGCTAAACGTAATAAGTAAGCACAAATTTTACCAATTTAATCTCCCATAAAGCTGGGGAGGGAATGCAACAAAAATTAAAAATTCAGGGACCAGAGCAGTGGTGCAAGCAGTAAGGCGTCCATATGGTCACCCAAAAGCCAGGAACGATTTCTGAGTACATAGCTAGGAGTAACCCCTGAGCATAATACCCTAACCAGGTGTGGCCAAAAAAACCCCACAAAAAACAAAATAACAAAATTCAAAATTCAAAATATTTTAAAAAGTTCAAAAAATTCAAAATTCAAAAAATGTTCAAAAATTTAAGCAATCAAAATTATAAAAATTAAAAAGAAAATAATATGAATAGCATGCCAGTATCCAAATTAAAAAAAAAAAAACAAAACAGGATGCCCGGGTTCAATCCCCAATATTTTGTTTGTTTCTTTTGGGGCCATACCCGGTGACGCTCAGGGATTACTCCCGGCTATGTACTCAGAAATTGCTCCTGGCTATGGAACACCAGGGTTCGAACCCAGGTCCATCCTTGGATTTGCAAGGCAAGCACTGTACCACTGCACTATCGCTCAGGCCCCTCAATCCCCATAAACTGCACGATCCCTTGAGCACCACCCAGGAAGTAACTCCTGATCACTCCCATCCTTTCCTTTTTATTTCCAGGATATACTGGTGCTCAGGTTTACTCCTGGCTTTGACCTTAGGGATTGATCAATCCTGGTAGGATTTAGAGGACTATAGAGATACTAAGGATCAAAACCAGGTAGGTCGTGTATAAGGCAAGTGCACTATCCATTGTACCGTATCCTTGGCCCAAGTAACTATTCTTTTAAAACTGGTTAATTTGATTGGGCTTTCATATGGCGAATAATTTTAGATTACACAAGCTCTGAACACTGTATTAACTAAAGGAAATATATTTTAAAGATAGTAGCTTATATTTTTGGTTCGAAGGTAATTAACTTGTTTAGGCTAAAATTCTAAATTCAAATATTTGGTGACAAATCTCAGTTTCATTCTCTTTATTAAAAATAAGTCTTTACGGTATGGGTGGGGTGGGGTGGAGGGGGATTTAGGACATTGGTGATGGGAATGTTGCACTGGTGAAGGGGGGTGTTCTTTACAACTACAATCATATTTGTAATCAGTGTTTAAAGATAATAAAAAATAAGTCTTTGCATCAAGTTAAAAACATCTTGAAGGGTGAAACACTACTGCCCAAGCAAATGGAAGCAAGGATAAACAAAAGGACTGTATTAAACTAAGAAGCTTCTGCACCTCAAAGGAAATGGTGACTAGGATGCAAAGACTGCAAATAGAATGGGAGAAATGAGTCACCTGATACCATCAAAGACAGACAAGGTACAGGTAGAGCTTAGCAAGAAAAAACCATCTAACCCTATTTGATAATGGTGAGAAGAAATGAACAGACATTTCCTCAAAGAAGAAATGCAGGTGGCCAAAAGGCTATGAAAAAATGCTCCACATCACTAATTATCAGAGAGACGCAAATCAAAACAACCATCTCACTCCATAGAGACTGGCACATATCACAAAGAACAAGAACAACCAGTGGTAGCGTTGTTTGGGGAGAAAGGGACTCTCATTGACTGCTGGTGGGAATGTCAACTGTTCCAGCCTTTTGGAAAAATAATATGAATATTCCTCAAAAAACTGGAAATTGAACTCCCATATGATCTCGCAATACCCACTCCTACGGATATGTCCTAGGAGCCCCAAAACACAATGCAGAAAAGCCCTCTGCATTCTTATGTTCATCACAGCACGAGTTACAATAGCCAGAATCTGGAAACAATCCCAGTACCCAAGAATAGATGAGTAGTTAAAGAAACTATGGTACATCTACAAAATGAAATATTATGCAGCTGTTAGGGAAAAAAGTCATGAAATTTGCTTATACATGGATAGAAATAGAGAGTATTATGCTGAGTGATATGAGTCAGAGGATGAGGGATAGACATAGAATAATCTTACTCATTTGTGGCAAATAAGCAAAATAAATGATAATATGGTAATTATATCCAGAGGCAATAGAGATGAGGGCCAGGAGTGCCAGTCCATGGTAGGATGCTTGCCTCAAAGAATGGTGAATGCAGTTAAGGTAGAGAAGGATCCATTTTGACAATGATAGTTAGAACTGATCATTCTGGAAAAGAACTGGGCACTGAAAGGGGATAAAGTGGTATGCAAGGTAACCCCTCATTAACAACAATGAAAACCAATGTCAAAAAGGGAGAGAGACAGAGACAGAAAGAGAGACAGAGACAGAGAGGAGAGAGAGAAAGAGAGAGGGAAGAAAGAGAGGAATCTACCACAGAGACAGATAGGGGATAGGTCAGGAAGGAAACTGAGACATTGTTGGTAGGAAATGTGAACTGGGAAAGGATGTTGGACATTCTATGACTGACAATCAATCATGAAAATTTTAGATCCATATCCTCTAGTGCTATATCTGTCTTTGTTCTTGGAAATCATACCTTTTGGTGCTTCATGGAATTGTGCAATACATAGGATCAATACAGAGAAGGCTGCATGCTAGGCAAGGGAACACCTTAATCACTGTACTGTACAAATACATAGATGAATATGGAGTACTATGCAGAGTGAAATAAGTCAGTGGGCAAGGAATAGATACAAAATGATCACATTCATTTATGGAATATAAAAAAAGACATAATAGTATAGTATTAATACCCAGAGACAATATAGATGTGAGCCAGGAGGACAAGTCCAGGGTAGAAAGCTTGCCAAAAAGTAGTGGTGGGAGTACATTCAGGACAGAGAAGAGACCAATCACAATGATTGTTAAAATGATCACTCTGTATAAGAACTGGGTGCTGAAAGTAGAAAAAGAAACATGAATGATGAGAGAGAGAGAGAGAGAGAGAGAGAGAGAGAGAGAAGAGAGAGAGAGAGAGAGAAGAGAGAGAGAGAGAGAGAGAGAGAGAGAGAGAGAGAGAGAGAGAGAGAGAGAGAGAGAGAGAGAGAGAGAGAGAGAGAGAGAGAGAGAGAGAGAAAAGAAACTACCAGCAACAGAGGCAGGGAGGAGGGAACATCAGGAGAGAAAAGAGAAAAATGGGGACATTAGTAGTGGGAAACGTGCACTGGTGAAGGGATGGGTATGGACATTATGACTGAAATTCAATCATGAACAACTTTGTAAATGTGTGTTTTTTTTTTTTAATTCTTCCCAGAAAAAATTCAGGGTATAGAAACCTTAAGGAAGATTAGGTTTTCCTAGAGTAAACTCCAAAAATAAAAAACAAACAAAAAAGACAAGAAAGGGCTACCAACTTCGAATTCTGCCAAATAAAAACAAAAAAAATCCCCTACAAAATAATTTTATTTTTTTAACTTTATTTGATTGATTGATTACTTGACTGGTTTCTGGGCCACACCCAGCAGCACTCAGTGGTTACTACTGGCTCTGCACTCAGAAATTGAATCGGCAGGCTGGGGGACCATATGGGATTATGCCCTGCTGCTATGCTATTTCTCCAGCCCCCCTAGAAAATAATTTTAAATTTAGTTTTTCCTTATATAGGGACCACTTTTCGCAATGTTTTTGTTTTTGTTTGTTTAATTGGTTTGGATGATCAGGACCTACCAGGACCATATTCATTAATGGTGCTACTAAAGTCATACCCCAAGGTGTTCAAGGACTATTTGGTACTGGGAATCTAACTCAGAGCCTCAAAGATGCTAGACATGTGTTCTAACATATAAGAAATCTTCCCATCCCCAAGACTCAGCTTTTAGAAAAAAGTTATCTTTGTCATCAAAACTAGAATAAAAAAATGAAGAACTGGAACAAATTTAAGCACCATTACAGAAAGTAAATTAATGCAATCATTTGGCCATTCAGCACAAGTATATTCTAGATACTTTTATGAGTTCTAGAAGGAAACATGTAATCTTAATGCTTATAATAAAGAGCACAGTACTATGAGAAGATACAGTTAAGGCACTGAATTTGCAAGCTGTTGATCCCAGTTTGTCCCTGGCACTGCATGCCCCCCCCCAAGTATAGGCAGATACAGTGCAAACCATCCCACCCCACCCCACCCCACCCCATCCAACACAAATCACTCAAGAGTAGCTCTTGAGCACCCTCAGTTGTTCCCAACTTCCCTCCACTCTCTCCCTCCAAAAAGAATGAGACTGATTCTCTCTTAATAAGAAAGTGGTCATAGATATAAAACAGCAATAGTACAACTGCTTTTTATCATGTGATGCCTAGCTTCAATCCTCAATACTGTAAAACAAAAAAGTAGAACATTTTTTACTGTAAAAAAAAAGAACTCATATACATCAGACAATGTAATTACTTAGAAGAAAACTGAACTAGAATATAAATATCATTTGCAAGTGATGAAGACAATGGGAGATAGAAAACAAAGGGACTTACAAAACTATTATAACTATGGGGGCCGGGCGGTGGCGCTAAAGGTAAGGTGCCTGCCTTGCCTGCGCTAGCCTTGGATGGACCACGGTTCGATCCCCGGTGTCCCATATGGTCCCCCAAGCCAGGAGCAACTTCTGAGCGCATAGCCAGGAGTAACCCCTGAGCGTTACCGGGTGTGGCCCAAAAACAAACAAACAAAAAAAAAATAACTATTATAATTTTATTAGGATTAAAGTGTGTGTGTGTGTGTGTGTGTGTGTGTGTGTGTGTGTGTGTGTGTGTGTGTGTGTGTGTGTGTAAAACATTAAGTGTACGTGGACCCGGAGAGATAGCACAGCAGCGGAGAGATAGCACAGCAGCGTTAGGATTAAAGTAAGTGTGTGTGTGTGTGTGTGTGTGTGTGTGTGTGTGTGTGTGTGTAAAACATTAAGTGTATGTAGGCCCGGAGAGATAGCACAGCAGCGTTTACCTTGCAAGCAGCCGATTCAGGACCAAAGGTGGTTGGTTCGAATCCCGGTGTCCCATATGGTCCCCTGTGCCTGCCAGGAGCTATTTCTGAGCAGACAGCCAGGAGTAACCCCTGAGCACCGCCAGGTGTCCCCCCACCCCCCCAAAAAAAAGAACCCAAAACATTAAGAGTATGAAAAGGTGATTAACAAAAACATTTTTTCAAAGAAAATGGCAACTTTTATATCAAGGCCAGTTTGTCTATACAGAATAGAGAAGTTCAGAAAATGGCAACTTTTATATCAAGGCCAGTTTGTCTATATAGAATAGAGAAGTTCAGAAAACTGATTACATTAAGAACAATGAAAAATTAGGTAAATTCTCTCTCCTCTATCCCATCAAATTTTAGCAATATTTTAGAGGGTACAAATCCAGGTAAGGGTTATTAAAATACAAATCAGGAAAATTTCTGTTGTTAGGTGAGGGTAAATGGATTTCTTAATGCTGATTTCAGATCTTGAAATCTTATTTCAGAATTATTACATTCTTTTTACCTTTAAAAATGATCAAAAAGTATATACTATGCAGCCTTTCATGGGTGTTAGGTTCTGTTGAACACCTCAGGAAATGCATCAGACACCACTAAATTCTGTTTTTGTGGTGCTAGGGAGAAAACCCAGGACCTCACACCCACACGATGAGGAAAGCGCTCTACCTCTGAACTCTAGTCCTGACCTCACTCTACTGTCTTTTAACAGATTGAATCAAAAACCAGATTTTGTTCAGACTAAATATAGCAGACACATAAGTAACTTGGGTCATTTACAAGAATAATATTTAAAAATATGAAAAGTAAAACTATTATCCATTAAATATAAAATAAGGACTGATAAACAATATGATTTCTATGCTTTGAATAAGAGTTCTTACAAAGATGTATCAGTAGTCTTAGAGCACAAAATTTTTTCTCCCAGAGAACAAAAGTAATTTTCTGAGAAAATACATCATAATTTTCCTAAGAGAAAATTTTCCTAATAAAAATGCTAGTCTGGCAAGGGACTGGAGCAATAGTAGCAAGTAGGGTGTTTGTTTGCCTTGCACACATGTAACCTGAGTTTGATACCTGGTATCCCATATGATTTCTCCTAGCCCTGCTAGAACTAATTCTGAGTGCAAAGCTAGATGTAACCGCTAAGCACCAATTGGTAAGGCCCTAAAACAAAAAGAAATTGTAATCTGGTAGAACAAGTGATTCATGAGGATCTAGAGAGCCTTTCAAAGAATCTGTAGCTGGGAAAGTGAATCTGCATAGGCCAGAATGTCACACAGCTCTGCTGTACAAGTCAAGAATACAAAGTTCTAGGGCTAGAGCAACAGTATAGAAGGTACGGCATTTGCCCTGCATACAGCTAACCCAGGTTTAATCCCTAACATTCCATATGGTTCCCGAGCATCTCCAGGAGTAGTTTCCGAGTGCAGAGCCAGGAGTAAACCCTAAGACTGCCAGGAATAGCCCCAAAACAAAACAATACAAGGTTGTGATGGCTTGTTACCTGGTATATTCTTCAATCATCCGCAAAGGATATACTTTGAAGGGTGAAAGTACAGCCTCCAAAGTTTAAAATCTTCAGATTATGACTCTTAACAGTGCTCAGATGTTGAGCATGATACTGAGGATCAAACTTGGTCTTTCAACAGGCAAAGCATGTGCTCAGCTTGTTGACTTATCTCTGCAGCCTAAAGTTCTTTTTAATTTTAACTAGGTTATGCTTTACCATAGTGTTAGCATTTATACTTTTATTATAAAAAAAAGTTACTGTATTTCTACCACAACCAAAGTCAAGAACCCTTCACAGTTTTTCTACTTTTCTTTTTAGGATGGAAAATTTTCCATTTGTATATACGTCCATAAATAAATTTTCAGTAAATTTTTCTAGTAGTGGAAGGGCTGAAGCAGTAACACAGTGGGTAGGGCATCTGACTTGAACGCAGCCAGGTTCAATCCTTGGCATCCCAGATGGTTCCTCAGCCTGCCAGGAGTGATTTGAGTGCAGAGCTAGGAGTAATCCCTGAGTACCACTGGGTGCGGACTAAAACCAAAACAAAAACCAAAAACGAAAAACTTTCTAGTGGAGAAGGAACAGAAAAATCAGTTTCTGGTCATAAGAAGCTGCTCTACTCAGGACAGAGGCAGGTTCTTCCTCTCCTTTGTTCCCTTGCCCAATGCTTACAGATAGCATTCAGAAAATCTATTCTTTGCAGCACAGGCAGATACCCTACAAAATCATATAATACCTTGCACTCTACCTCTGCTCATATACCACCAATTCCCTGTGCAATAGTCTATTCATTCTTTTCCAAAAGCAAAGCAATTCACTGACTTGAATCTTGTGAGGCTTTTCAGTGCTTTGGACTAGTTCCGACCCAGCCTTTTCACCACATCTAAGAAAGGAATGATGTTCTGCCATGGTGCTGTTGTCTCAAGATGAACAATTTGTTTTTCTTTAATGTAAGCCATTGCATGTGTAAGAATATATCTACGTTATGTCCCCGGTGGGATTAGTGCAAATACAAAGCTCCTGCCACTTGCTGTGCTGTGAATAACCCACCCCTCCCCCGCGTTTCAGTAGTTTCATGTCTTCTTCCAGCATCCATGAGATAGTAACTGGCTAACTTAACAGCTTGCAAGTAGGGTAATATCAGATCTTAGTCCTAATACTCAGGAAGTTAACTACTGTCACAATACTATTAGAAAGTATTTGCATTTTTTTCTCACTTGTTGGCATTAACACTGATAATGAAAAAACTCTGGTGACTAAAATAGCTGATGCCACTAAAATGGGAAAATCTTACATAGAAACAAGTTCTTATAGGGATAAGGTCTCAGTTCGGCGCGCCAGGGGCCTCCAGAGGACCGAGTATCTGCAGGCAGCATGTGGATCCGGGTTCGAACCATGGACTGGAAGGTGACCTACATTGTGTACTCGCTGTCCAGGCTCAACAAGGTTGAACAGCTGAGGTGGAAGGTTCAGTTGTTGTTCAATGTGGTGCCAGGCCTGCAGCGACTCTTCTACCAGGGCAAGCAGATGGAGGACAGTCACTTGCTCTTTGACTACGACATGCGCCTCAATGACATCATCCTACTGCTGTTACTGGGAGCGGGAGGCTGAGCTCTCAGATTCAAACTTGGGCTGCTGCCCGGGCCAGGGCAAGTCGGACAAAGCGTCCAACAGCAGCGAGGTTGACGCCAAGGCCGACCTGGCCTACGAGGAGGCCTGGGATGAGACGCTGGACCCGTACAAGGTGAATGAATACATGCATAGATGTATAGATATGAATAGACATGAATAGATGTATAGACATGAATAGATGCACGGGACACCATCAATGGACGCCTGGTTTGAGGCCCAGGTGGTGTGGGTAACCAAATAGGCCCCGTCTATGGCTGAGCCCTGCAACTCCACAGCCATCCCTGAGGAGGAGGAGGAGGAGGAGAAGGAGGAGAAGGAGGAGGAGGAGGAGGAGGAGGAGGAGGAGGAGGAGGAGGAGGAGGAGGACAAGACAGTCTACCACGTGAAATACGATGACTACCCTAAGAACGGTGTGCTGCAGATGAGCACCTGGGACTTGCATGCCCGCGCCAGGAACATCCTTCCGTGGCAGGAGCTGGAGGCAGGCCAGATGGTCATGCTCAACGACACCCCGACAACCCCAAGGAGCGGGGCTTCTGGTATGACGCCCAGATCCTGTGTAAGCTGGAGACACAGATGCAGCGTGAGCTCTTCGCCAAAGTCCTGAACGGGAGCGGGTTCCTCAACTGACTGTCGTCGGATCATCTTCGTGGATGAAGTGTTCAAGATCGAGCACCTGGAGGACCGGAGGAGGGGAGCCCCATGGTGGAGAACCCCGTGAGACAAAAGAACAGACCATCCTGCAAATAGCGCAAGGACAATCCCAGCAAGTTGTGCCGTGCCTGTGCCTGCCACCTATGCGGGGGCAAGCAGGACCCCGACAAGCAGCTCATGTGCAACGAGTGCGACATGGCCTTCCACCTCTACTGTCTGTGCCCGCCCTTCACCAGCGTCCTGCCTGAGGAGGAGTGATACTGCTTAGAGTGCCGCAATGATGCCACTGAGGTGTGAAATAGGAACTCATAAATTTTATAGTGCAGGTCTGCCTTTCACACTTAAATATTTGTCATGGAGACTTCACTTAGTCCTCAAAGGATAGGACATCGGCTGTCTAACCTCGAACCTTAGATCCCAACATTGGTACTGGCACAGTTTATGGCACCAGCACCAGGAATCAAACTCCCCATGGGGGAGGCCTGAATGCTGCCCTGGCACCAACCTGCTCCAGGGTATTTCAATAAGATACCCTGGCGATAATGGAACAGCAACAACTTGATCTAAGGGCAGGTTGCCCTACCTCACCACCCAATAAAGAGATGGCATCAGAAGACACTCTGTCCTAGGATCTGTGCAAGAACCAAGATCTCTAAGTACACAAGACTGACTACAATAACCGCAACTAAGGAGAATTAGTCCTGGGACCACAAAGAAAGACTATCCTAGGCTTCATCCTACGACCTGTATAAAAACCAAGATCTCTAACTAGAGAAGACTGACTTTGACAATATTAACTGAACAGAACTTTCTATAAAATCATAAAAAGAGACACTGGGGTTGGACAGCCAACATGCCCGGAGCCTATAGTTGGTCTTTTGACAGTATGTGTCATGAGTGGAGACACCCTGTATCTCTTAGGCCAATGGAATTTTGTTTCTAATTTCCTCAACATTTGATGTACCTATGCAAAAAAAGAAAAGAACTTGAATCATTTCAATCTGTCTCATATTTCTAAGTCTTTCTACAAATTGAGAAAAGAAAAAAAGGAGCCAAGCAGTTTCAGGAGCATTGAGAAAAAAAAGAGGTCAGATATAAATACCCATGCCAAAGTCAATGACAATAGAATCATGAGACCCAAACTACAAGCTAAACACAAAATGGACCTGTTATACTGGTAGTCCTGGGGGTTAGGGGTGGAGAAATGGGATGTATGCAGGGAACTATGGTGGAGAGAGGTCAACACTGGTGGTGGGAATAACCCTAATTCACTGTCACTAAATGCCTGAAATACAACGGTGAAAGACTTGTAAAAATAAATAAATAAATAAATAAAAAAATAAAATAGCTGGTGCCAAGGCTATTCGATGCCATATACTCAAAGAAAAAGCCAGATTCATCTAAGAATGTGCTTGATAAGGCAGTAAAAAATGATTAACTATTAAATTCTTATTTTAAAATTAGTATCTTTTTAGTATACTTTGTGACTAGAATGGGAAACACAAGAAACTTCTGTGTCATGCCGAAGCATGATAAAACTGTTGTCTTAAGGGGCAGGAGTGACAGGGCATTTATTTGCCTTGCACATAGCCAACCTGGGATGGACCCAGGATTTATCCCTCACATCCCATGTAATCCCCATAGCTTGCCAGGAGTGATTTCTGACCTCAGTGCCAGGAGTAACCCAAGCACCTCCAGGTGTAGCCCAAAACCAAAAACAAAAAACCAAACAAAAATTGTTGTCTTGAGAAAAATATATGCACAACCACTGAGTGCCACCTCGGGTGGTCTGCTGTGGGTTCCAGGTGGACTCCATTAGGGTTCTCCAGGCTTCCTCCCCTCTCTGCACTAGGGAGGAGGAACAAAGGGAGGGGCCAGGCAGATAGCTGGGGGCCGGGCAGATAGCTGACTTCCGGTGCCTTGATTCTGGAGGCCAGCTCGTCCCAGGTATGGGGTTAGGGGACACCCCATGCCGGATTGCATTCTCCCTAGCTTGGGGGGTCCTGGGAGGCTTTCCCCCTTTCTCTCCCGACACTAAGGGGGGGGACACATGGGGTGGATGGCGGGCTGATGCAGCACTGGTGCAGGTCGGGACATTACGTCATGACATTCACTGGTATTTTTTTTCTCACTGGTCTCCATTTCAAAACTGTGTGGGAGCGCTGTACCATATATATTTAAAATAAAAATGAGAGGACTGACTCTCAGTTTGGGAAGAGACCAGTTCGGGTGGGGGTACCATATATTTTCATAATAAAAATGAGAGAATGGACTTTCAGGCTGGGAAGAGGCCAGTACTCTTTTCCTACTTGTTTACTCTCAGCGGCCTCTTGGCCTTTTCCTTCTTTCATTGTGTAACTGTGGTTGCTACCATACTAGGTTTCTGATTAGTTCCCATGAACGGTGACAATTGAGTCCACTGTCTTAAGTTAGATTGTTTATTTTCTGCACTTATTTTTTCTCCTCTTTGTGAACTGTTCAATAAGGTATTTTGGTGAAAGTGTCCCTCTCTATCTTTCCTTCCCTTTGTTATTTGTTAAATAAGGAAGTTTGTAGAAGTGTCCCTCCATTTAACATTTATATAAGAACCAAGTCAATTGGATTGTTGGACCTGTTCTAGCATCCCCATAGGCACCAATCTCGCTGTGAACTGTTCAATAAGGAATTTTGGTGAAAGAGTCCCTCAGTTTAATGCTTATGTTTGAACCAGGTCACGGGGATTGTTGGACTTGTTCTTGTGGCCCCCTTATGCACTGATAACGCCAGGTGGCATTATTCCTTATTTGCATGGGCACATTAAAATGGAAAATACTATACATACAAATAAGTTCTTATCTAATAGAGATAGGAACACACAAATCTTGTGGTGCAATGGAACCTTACAAACCCTGAACATTGGCATGATGACCTGGCACAGGCCTCAGAGGTTTGGGTATTTTCCAGTCACCCCTGAACCTGGAAGCAATCCTCTACCAGGGAAGATCCTACTGCTGCTCTGACATCGATTTACTCAAAAGAGTCTTCCCTTAACATTGAGAAGATTTAAACAACAATGACCTGCGTACTGGACAGGGCTTTCTGCATTGCCCATTAATTGCAAGTTGAAATTAGATGCCACTCCGTACCATCCTGACTTCAATGCAGGATATACAGATTCCAGGACCTTCGATACAGAAACATGAGATCAACAGAGACTGTGAAAAATATAACTGTACTACAGACAATGACCGGGATTGGACAAACTAGTTTGCCTGGAGCCTAGAAATGGTCTTATGTCAGGAAACTTCAGGGGTAGGGTCTCCTTGTACTTAGGCCAAAGTTTTTCCTTTCCATGACCCCCATACTTTGGTGGGCCATGCAAATGATAATTGCCACACTAACATTGTTTTTACAGTGCTCCTTTGACTCCAAACCTTTAAGAAACCACTAGTAAAAATATCTGGAACTGCAAAAAAAAAAAAAAGGTTTACATTAGTGTTAACATATATGCTTTTAGATGCACTAGCATTCTGAGGGATAAAGGAGGGAGATAAGGGATATATACTTGGGAACAGGGATGAAGGGAGGACAACACTGCTGGTGGAAAGGCCCTCATTTATTGTCACCGTGCACCTTAAATATCACTGTGTAAGATTTGCCGTTGTGTACCTTAAATATCACTGTGTAAGATTTGATGTTATATATTCTAATAAATGTCTGTCATTTAAATATAAAAAATATATGCACAACCAAGTTACAATTTCAACCAACCGTATTTCCAATAGAAATTTATTTTCACTTGAAAAAACAATATGCAAACTATTATTATTTAAACTTTTTTTGGAGTGTGGGGCCATACCTGGCTGTGATGTGGGCTTAGAGATCACTCCTGAGCAGTGCTCTGGACTTCATATGTGGTGCCAGGGACCAAGCCAGAGTTGGCCATATGCAGGGCAAACATCTAAATTAATGTACTATACCTTTCTGCCCCCTATTTAAACTCTCAAAAAGCTAATAAAGCCAGTCGATAGAAAACAACTGATAAAATTTTCTGTCCCTAAAAAATATTTAAGTTTTAAAAGTTAAAAATTCAGAAAATAAATGATACAGTAAGCTTGAAATTGATCCTCAAATAAAAAAAATTTCTGATAAAACTTTGTGATATTAAAAATTATTTTTAGGGGCCGGAGAGATAGCATGGAGGTAAGGTGTTTGCCTTTCATGCAGAAGGTCATCGGTTCGAATCCCGGCATCCCATATGGTCCCCCGTGCCTGCCAGGAGCAATTTCTGAGCATGAAGCCAGGAGTAACCCCTGAGCACTGCCGGGTGTGACCCAACAACAACAACAACAACAACAACAACAACAAAAAAAAGAATTTAAATAGTGTATCATGAAATGCCATTTTTTTTTCTTTCTTTTTTTTGGGGGGGGGGTCATACTGGCAGTGCTCAGGGGACCACATGGGATGCCAGTATTTGAACCACTGTCCTTCTGCATGCAAGGCAAATGCTCTGGCCCAGAAATGTCAATATTTTAAAAACCTATTTAATTCAAGAGCCCAATGATTTCCAAATGACCAATTTAGATGCTATAAAAATCATGCATAGGTATATTCAAAATCTAAGCTATACCAATAGCTTTTTATTTAGCTAAAATGCTCATTAATATGGTTTCAGCTTTCATACTGCATCTAACATTTAATCACAAATTAAATTAAGGTGTATTGTCTATGTATATTATTTCTAAAATGGTTAACAGAATAATATACAAAGAAAATTGAGACAATAGAGATGAGGGCCAGGAGACTCAGCCCATGATAGGAAGCTTGCTGCAAATTGCAGAGCAGTGCAATTAGAGAAGAGAAGGGATCACTATGACAATGATAACCGGAATTGAACACTCTGGACAAAAACTGAGTGTTGAAGGAGGTAGTGCTATGAATGATACCCCTTCAGTAACAATATTAAAAAACAACAGTTTCTGAGAGAGAGAGAGAGAGAGAGAGAGAGAGAGACAGAGAGAGAGAGAGAGAGAGAGAGAGAGACAGAGAGAGAGACAGAGAGAGAGACAGAGACAGAGACAGAGACAGAGAATGAAATGTCTGCCATAGAGGCAGTCAGTGGGGAGGGAGAAAGGGAAACTGGTGAGAAATGTGCTCTGGTGAAGGGTCTTGGACACTGTATGACTGAAAATCATGAGCTTTGTAACTGTATTTCACAGTAATTCAATTAAAGAATTTATTAATATATTAAAGGGAGAATAACAACAAATATAAATAAAATAACAACAAAAAGGTTTCTTCCAAGCTACCCATGTAAGATTAGATATTTTTTCTCATATAATTAAGAGCAAAATACTACAAGAGATTAAATGCAAAAAATTTCATAACACTGAAAGATAAAGAGTTTCAAATCAGATTTTCAAAACTTCTAATATGATATTCAATGGTATAAGAAACTAGATTTGTTTTGGGGAGCTAGTGCTAACCTATTGAGGTTGAAAAATCAACCTTCCACATACTGATTAAGAAAAATCAGGGCTGAATTGATTAAATGTACAAAATCTATTTTGATAGCTTTGGGGAAAAGGTTACTTCTCATTTGCTTCTCCCTATTTCAACAACAACAACAAAAACTTTCAAATGAAGCACCGAATTAAAATTGACCCAGAGGGACTGTAGAAACAGTATAGCAGGTAAGGCACTTGCCTTACATGGAGCAGACCTATGTTAAATCCCTGACATCCTGTATGGTCCCCTGACTACCACCAGGAGTAACCTCTGAATGTCACTGCATGTGGCCCAGAAACAAAACAAAAGAAAAATTAAAAAGGGCCCAGAACAAGAAAGTGTTATTAATTAGTAATTCAGATTTTGGGTTAGGAGAATAGCTAAAAAGATCACATACTTTGCATGCTAATGGCCTAGGTTTGACTCCCATATTTAAAAAAAAAAAAAAGAAGAAAGTTCAGATTTTGGAAATAAAATATCTTCAAAAAGATTTTTATGGGATGCAAATTTGTTGCCAGATTGCACCTGGTTGTGCTCAGAGGCTACTCCTGGCTTTATGTTCAGGCGATCATATGCAGTTCTAGACACTGGATCTGAAAAGCAAGTATCTTAAACCCTGTACTATATATCTGGACAATTTTTATTTCTGAATTAAAGTTCCAGGACTGTAGAACTAACTAACAGAGAAATTATATTACAACTATATAAGAATTCCATCATTTTAAGTAATTAGGATATTATACTGCTTTGGATCTCTAAAACTTTCTTTATCCAACAAAACTAAAACTAAAACCCTCCTTACAGCATACTGATAGACTCTTCATTTGCTGCTTCTTCTTCTTCTTTTTTTTTTTTGTATTCCTGTCAATGACTAGTGAGACCGGAAAATAAAAGAAGTTCAATAAATGCTTCTTGTCTAAGTGATTGACAAGTGAATTTTTAGACATCCGCTTTTTTCAAACATGTCAGAGCTTCTATATTTACTTCCAATTGCCAGGTACAGCACATCTTATTTCCTTAATGCTAGCTCTGATGGCAGCTTCTGTAGCTACATTACTGTTTCACTATTCTAAATCTATAAAAACTTCCCTGTTTTTCAAAGATCTGCTGATCTAATCACAATGATATTTACATCAGAAATTTGCCAACTGTCTAAATGGCAATCTTTCAGTAACAACTGTTTTCTTTGTATTTTTGAAACTTTTGCTAAAAGTATACAACACAGATGAAAATAATAAATTAAAAAAATATATAAATTCAATTAGAAACATATAATCAGAAATAAAGCATTAAGGAGCTGGAGTGATAGTGCAGCGGTGGGGCATTTCCCATGCACATGGCTGGGCTTGATACCTAGCATCCTATATGGCCCCCCAAGCCAGGAGCAGATAGCCAGGAGTAACCCCTGAGCACCACCAAGTGTGACTCAAAAACCAAAAAAAGAAAAAAGAAAGCATAAAATTAAGTTTTGGATAATGTAACACATGATCTCTGCAGAGCTTTAAGTTTTACTTTGTATCTTGGGTTAGAGATTACATTTTGTAATATATAGTTTTGTTATTAAATCAATTCAACTAGATGCAGGCATAATATCTGTTCTTCCAGTGGGCAGGTGGGCAGCTGTATTAGGCACATCAAAGTTTAAAGCTAATGAATGAATGATGAAAATTTAACAGTATCATTACATTTCTAAATGAATTCCATAATATTGCCTATTTTGTTTCTTGTGTCAAAAACACTTGACTTTTAAATAACTTCTAAGAACAAAAAGTGAAATAGAAATGAGGGCAAATAATCTGTGTCTAATACACCCAGGTATTTATCTTAGAAACTAAAATATTCTCAGAAGCAGTGTAATAAAATTCTATGTAAGTAACTACTATCATTACATGTATTACTATGTTTGACAAAAATAACCTATAAATACAGATAAATCTTTGTCAAAAAGTGTATCTAGAGACTGGCACACATCAAGAAGATAAGAACAACATCAGTCTGTCAGAGATGCAGGGAGAAAGTGACTCTCATTCACTGATGGTGAGAATACAGACTGGTCCAGTCTTTTTGAAAACAATATGAACTTTGCTCATAAAACTAGAAATTGAGCTATTTGACCCAGTAATACCACTCCTGGGGGTATACCTTAAGGACCCAAAGACAATGAAGAAAAGGCACCTGCACGCCACTGTTAATTGCAGCACTACTTATAATAGCTGAAATTCGGAAACAACCCAAGTATCTGAGAACAGATGAGTTAACAAACAAAGTATAGTACATTTACACAATAAAATACTATGCAGATGTTAGGAAAAATAAATCATGGAAACCTGCTTATACATAGATTGTATGGAGAGTATTATTCATTGAGCAATTGAGTCAGAGGGAGAGGGAAAGATATAGAATGATCATAGTCATCTGTGGAATATAAAAAAATTAAGAGTATGGCAATAATACCCAAAGACAATAAAAATATTGGGCGGGAAATATAGTTAAGACAAAGGGCCACTATGACAATAAATAGTTGAAAATAATCTCTCTGGACAATTGGGAATTGAAAGGAAATAAAATGATATGCATGATACTTTTTCAGTAGCAGTATTGTAAACCACCATGCCTAAAAGAATGAGAGAGAGATGGGGTGGGGGGGGTATGCTGGGAGTGGGGGTGGAATAATGTTGAGGGTAACTGGAAAACTGGTTGTGGGAAATGAAATGATAATGGGATGGGTATTGAACACTATATGATTGAAACAACCATCAACAACTTTTTAAAAATTATCTCAGTGATTTACTAATAATAAAAAATTAAAAATGTAATGATTTTAAATGATTTAAAATGTATAAAAATATTTTAAATTTCAAAGTTTTTGTATAAAAATGTTAGCAATAACAAGAATTTCTTGATTCTTTAAAGCAATGTTTCCCAACCTTTTCTAACTGTGGCCTCCTCGAAACCTTATATTCTTATTGTATTCTTATTATTATTACTGTCCTAATGATTAACCCTTTCGTCTTATGCTTGGTTCCCCATTTATGTGCACAACCTTAAATATCCTGGGCATCCACTGCGGGGACAGATAGGTCAAATTGAGAAATGTTTTTTTAAAGCAAAGCACTGTTTGGCTATTCTCTTCTGGAAACTGTAGATGTATTTAATTTAAAAATTGTAAAGAGAAGCTATGAACTTCATTTTCTGATATCAGAATTTAGGGAGCTGAACTAATAAATTTGTCATATTTCTTTACCACTCATCAGATTTTATCAAAATAAATTCTAACCCCTCCATATTTGGTTCCTTTTCTATATACTACAATGGCCTGTGGCATTACCCCTCCCCCCTTTGGAGCTCTAACTCCCTAGATTCTAATGACTAGCATAAAGTGGAAGTAGAATCCGAGTGATAAAAAGCATTGTTATTTTCTCCTTGCTTGCTTTCTAAGATTTCTTTTACTGTTTTTCAAAAAGTTAGCTGACAGGCTTTAAGAAGAGGGCTCTGGGCAGTTTTCAGTTAATAGTCATGTAAGTGAGCCATCATGGAAATGTATTTTCCAACTCCAAAGACTTCAGAAAACTTAAGTTCTTGTCCACATCATGAGTATAATGTAAGAGATTCTGAACTAGACTAGCCACATCATTATTTAATTTCTGACACACAGAAATTGGAAGAATAATTTTTAAGAGGTTAAATTCTGATGTCAATTTTTATGATGTTATAATATGATTTTCCTTTATGAAATTATTTAATTATTGAAAAAGACTGCAAACCTCTGTGGTAAAGAAGAGTTTAAACTCAGGTTTTTTTTTTCATTAAATGAAGTATTTCTCTAACAGGGGTCCTCAAACTTTTTAAACAGGGGGCCAGTTCACTGTCCTTCAAACTGTTGGAGGGCCAGATTATAGTAAAAACAAAAATTATGAACAAATTTCTATGCACACTGCATATATCTTACTTAGAAGTGAAGAAACAAAATGGGAATAAATACAATATGTAGCCCGCGGGCCGTAGTTTGAAGACCCCTGCCTAATATAGTAAAACTATAGGCACACATGATTATCCAGTGATATACAGACTGTTTTCTTTTTCTTTTGTGGGTGGGTTGCTGGGTATCACATGTAAGAAGGCATGCACTCTACCCACTGTATTAAAGTTCTAGCCCAAGACTGTTTTCTTAACTTCTCATGTGGTGCCAGGGATTGCATTTGAACCAGTCAGGTGCAAGACAAGCACTATAATTAAATTTTTATTAAAAAAGTTAAATATGACTCCAATGGAAACATCCCATAACACTATGTTTTAATGCCTTTATCTTACTATATTTAAAATAACCTCTCAGCTTTTCAGTCCACAGGCGTTCTTGGATACAAAGGGCGGACAAACTAAGATGGCAGCTCGAGATACCACACGAGATACCATACCTAGCTTGCACTACGAGAGGGGCTTGGAGAAAACTCTTTAACATACACTTTATCTCTAAGTTATACCTTCTTTTAGGAATTGAAGCACGTGACCAGTCAGACCACTGAAGCAGTAACTGCGACGTACAGACATAAACTACAGGCTCTACTCATCGAACACATTCAACCAAACTAGCATTCCCTTGCTATTTTCTCCTCTCCTCTCACTACCTTCTTTATTTTTTTCTTTTCTATTCTTCTCTTTACTTTTTTCCTTTTCTCTTCTCCCTTTCTTTCTAATGTATTTTCTCTTTTCTCCCTTCCTACCCCTTCCATATACTTTCCCCTTTCCCCCCTTTGGAAATCCAACTATCCCCTCACCCCTCAATCCCATCCAGACCTCCTACCGTATTAAAAAACTCTTCACTCTCAGTCCTTAATTTATTAGGCAACAAAATTGACCTCCTACCCCAACGAACCAGTACCCAGCACCCAAGCGAAGGGACACCCACTCAAATCCACATCTCGTCTCCTGCAAGAAAAGGCAGCCAACTCCCCTGCGGACTCATACTGCGCGGCCCTCCCTACCAACTCCCCCTAACGTGAACTATTACTTGAAACCGGACTTAGTCCCAAAAGTATCCCCAATGCAAGAACTCTTCCAAGACCTCCCTGCTGCAAATCTTTTGCCAATCTGAAGAAGGTCAGGGGGTGTGATGGAAAGGTGCCTGGGAACCCACACACCACAAGAAAAACCCAAAAGACAATGGGAAAACCTGTACCTCCAACATAAGCATAAGACCTGTATTACACCACCTCTTTACCTGATTTTCCCAAATGTAAGGTAGTCTTTTGCACCACTTTGGTCCTTTAAATACTTCGTTAACTCATTTTTTATTTTTTTAAATGTCTGTTCTACATATACATATGTGGGCACATACATTTTTATTCCTATTTTCTTATTATTTTTTTCGGGTATGTGACCTGTTTCTGTTTTCCCCTCTGACCACCCCCAAATGCACCGACAATATAATGTAGCACCATTTCTCCCTGCAAAGGCACACTAAAAAAAAGGGGGAAATCTTACATATAAAAAAGAGCTCTTATCTACTAGAGATAGGAACTCATAGTTGTTTACAATACAGGGATATCTCCTACTTTGAAAATATGTCATGTGGAATCAACTTAGACCTCAGGTGATTAGATACCATCCGTCCAGCCTTGAACCCTGGGTCCCAGACATAGAAACGGCACAGTTCTTCACAACACCTGCAGGAAACAAATCCTATCCGAGACAGCCTTAATACTGCTGGGTCACCAACAAGGGCCAGCTCTAATATGATATCCTGACAACGAGGAAAATGGGAACAACTTGACCTAAGAGCAGGTTATCCTACCTTACCAGCTAATGATAAGACAAAATCAGAAGACTCGTAACCCTTTAGTAGGTCCAAAAGCCAAGATCGCGAGTTACAGATGACTGGCTGCTAGAACCATGACCAGACTGTATATATCTTGGGACCAATAAAAAAGTCCTAGTCTAGGGTTTGAACTACAACCTGCACAATAACCATGATACCCAGTTCCAAAGGTCTGGCAGAGACAATGGTAATGGAATGGGGCTTCTGGAAACACAAAGAAAGACGCTATACTAGGTGCCATCCTAGGTTCAGTGCAAAGACCAAGACCACCATCCACAGAAGATGGATTAAAATGACACTGAGGGAACAGAACTTCTAGAACCACAAAGACTGACTTCATCATAAGACTCACCCCTGGACCTGTGCAGATACCAAGATCTCTAGATACAGAGGTCTGATTGTATCACCCAGGACGGACCAGAAGTCTTCAAAACACCACAAAAGCACCACCGGGAGAGTAAATGACCGTGAACAGAGTCTATAGTTAATCCCATGACAATATATTCCAAGAACGGAGAAACCCCATATCTCTTAGGCCAAGTGAATTCCTTTTCGAATGACCCCAATATTTACTGTGCCAGGGCAGGAGGGAAAAAAAAAAAGCAAAAAGCACAAAACATTGTTTATTTTATATATATTATTTTTTAATCTTCATTTATTTTTATTTACCTATCTATTTTTGGTCGATTTCTTTGTTCGGGTGTGGTTATTGTAGTTGTTGTCCCTAGTTATACTTATTTTTTTTCTCTTCTTTTCATTTCTTTCTTTTTGTGCTATGCCATGTTTCTTATCTCAAGACCATGGCGGTTTTTTATTTTTATTTTTATTTATTTACTTATTTTTTTTTGTGGTGCTTATTGTTAATGTCGGAGGCCTCACTGGATATTTGACACTCCTTTTTGTACTGGTGGAGTGTTTCACCTTTTTCTCCTTTGTCTCTCAAATCGATAATGAGAGCCTCTAGAAGGATTCCACCCATTTTTGGCATATTAAACTTTTACCCCAGTTTATTACTTTTCTCTTCTTCAAACAAAACCACGTAACGTGAACTAGCTAGCCCTGCCTCACAGTTAGAGGGGAAAATAAGGGAGGCAACAAGACCAAACAGGTGCAAGACTACTAAGTAGTAGGCTAGGTACAGAGGGGACCACATATTCTGGCAGCCCTGGGGGTGAGGGAAGAGGATATGGGTGGTAGGACAAAAAAACGAAGGTGTAGAGAGGACAAATTGGTGATGGGAATCCCCCCTGATTTTATGTAAATATGTACCTAAAATATTGTCAACAATATGTAAACCACTATGATCAAAATAAAAATTATATTAAAAAAGGTAAATAATGATATACTGATATTGTTGACAAAGAAAATAGATCATACTTAAAGATTAATTGATGCTAGCAGTTTATAGTGGTTTAATGATTTTATAATGCAGTATAACAAATCCAAACATAAAACTGAATTCCTAAATTAAAATTATTATTTTCAATTTCTTCTTTGCAAATTAAACCTAAACATATCTTGGGCAATGGTTTCTCATGTTGATTAGCATTTTTGAATAAAAATAAAGAGTAATTTTGAATGAAAATACAGGAACTAGGAAAAACTAAAGATAACTTCTCAATCTAGCATTTTTATTTATAGAAAGTATCAAAATTGTTTTTTAACTTGATTTTAAAAATTACTGAATTTAAGATGTTCTTAGTTATGTGATCAGAAACTGAACAGTCTTGAAAGAATACAAAAACTTACATATTCACTACCACCCTTACTTAGCAAGTATTAATATTTTGCCTTAGTTGCTTCAGCTCTTTTCTTTAAAGTTACAGAAGTCTCCCTTTATGTTCCCACAATCACAATGATTCTCTCCTCAGTTGTAAAAGTGACTATTTTGTTTCGTTTTGGGCCACACCAGACAGCACTCAGGGATTACTCCTGGCTCTGTGTTCAGGAAATGCTCCTGGCAAGCTCGGGGGGACTATCTGGAATGCTGGGGATCGAACCCAGACTGTCCTGGGTTGGCTGTGTGCAAGGCAAATATGCTCTACCCCTAGAAGTGACCATTTTGTAAAGAAGTTTATCTTTCCTGTCCATATTTTTATTCTTTTATCACACATCTGTGTTTTTATTTTTAGGGGGTTTTTGGGCCATACTTGGAAATGCTTAAAGACTCATTCTGGCTTTGACCCTTGTCAGTACTCAGGGATCATATGCAGTGCTAGGGATTAAATCAGAATTTTGTAGGGTGGGAAGCAAGTGCTTTAGTTCCTGTATGAATTCTTAGGTCCTATACTTTCATTTTATAAACAATGTCATTTACACACACACACACACACACACACACACCTTTTTTTTAATCTTTTGACCACAAACAGTGATGTTCATGACTTATTCATGGTAGGCTTGGGGGACCATATGGGGTGCCAAGGATTAAACCTGGGTCTGTTGTAGGCAAGACAAGTGCCCTCCCCACTGTGCTATCACTCAGCTCCCTATAATTTTTTTTAGTGTGGTGGATATCTATATATCTACATCTACACCTACACCCACACCTACCTACCTACCTACCTCCCTACCTCCCTATCTACCTACTTACCTATACCCACTTGTGCTCAGGGGACAAAACATATAGTACTAGGGATCAAACTGGGGTTAGCCACATACAAGTTAAAGCCTTAAACATGTCTGTACTATTTTTCTGACCCCATATTTTTGTCTAAATACTTATATTTTTAACATTCTGGGGTTTTTTTTTTGTTTGCTTGGGTTTTTTTTTTTAAGCCACACCCAGTGACACTCAGAGGTTACTCCTTGCTATGCGCTCAGAATTGCTCCCAGGTCCATACTGGGTCAGCCGCGTGCAAGGCAAACACCCTACCACAGTTCTATCTCTCTGGACCCCACTCTAGCATTCTTAAATTTTCATTACTCAAAACAATTTTTGAAACATATATATATATATATATATATATATATATATATATATATATACACACACACACATACATACATAATATACAGGTTTAAAATTTCAAAATGATTCAGTGTAAAGATGTTCAGGTCATTTTAAAACAACACAACATGAATAAACATTTTTTTTGTTTTGTTTTGTTTTTTGTTTTTGGGGCCACACCCATTTGATGCTCAGGGATTACTCCTGGCTAAGCGCTCAGAAATTGCCCCTGGCTTGGGGGACCATATGGGATGCTGGGGGGTTGAACCGTGGTCCTTCCTTGGCTAGTGCTTGAAAGGCAGACATCTTGCAAGGCAGACATCTTACCTCTAACGCCACCTTGCTGGCCCCAGCACAAATAAACTTGCACGTGATTCCTTTCAGATAAGACCACCCTTTCCCCCATGCCTGGTTAATTTGGCAAGACTTTGTTTCTTTTCTCAAAAAATAAGTACAAGCAATTAAAGAACTAGAATGTTATAATCTTTTTTTTGGGGGGAGGGGTGCACTCAGCAGTGCTCAGGGGTTTACACCTGGCTCAGCATTCAGAAGTTACTTTAATGTTAGTAATCTAATGCAGAATCAACTTACCCTATCTATCTATTAGGAAGCATGCTTTTATTTTACTTGGAAATAGTGTATCTAGGAAAAGGTAATCCATTTATATAAATAGAACTTTATAGAATTCCACCTTAGAAAAATGAAACGAGGAAGGTGTATTATCTATCAACAATTGAACATTATATTTGCAAAAGCTGAACTGTTGAAAAGAATCTTGTCCACTTTCTTCCCATCTCTTGCCCACCCAAATTGTGGTACAAATGACAAAATAATTCAGAAAACCTGTGGAACTGATTTCAACTCTTATTTTTTTATGGAATTAATTGGAGTACAGTTTACCTTTGATTCTTTGTCTCTTGGCATTCCTGATTTCATTTTCTCACTTGGCTGATCAAAAGTCAAATTGTTCTTCCTTGCTTCCGTGTTTTCAAGTACAGGAACATAGACATGACTGTTATCTACAAGAAAAAAATCACCATGGAATCAGTAAGAATTATTTGTTTTTAGTACTACTGTAAAAATAGTGAAAAATATACAAAAACACATCCTAATCTGAAGGCCAGGAATATAGCTCAATGGATTTGATTGTATGATCTGCATGCAGGAGACCCAGTTTTGATCCCAAATCCCTAGGCCTCCCAAATACACAAAGAGCAACTCCTGCATACTAAGTTTGTATTAGTAACCCATCCCCAGCACTGTCTGGTGTAGAGCCTAAAAATCAACCAATCAGCTAACCAACAAAACATCCTAAATTTAAAAATGTAGGTACCATGAAATTACAAAGTTATTCATGATTGGGTTTCAGGCACACAATGTTTTAATATTAATTAATTCCTTTACCAGTGTATACTTCCCTTCACTCTCATTTGCCTCTCACTTAATCACCCTACTCCTATGAGAGGCATTTTTTTTTTTTGGTGCCACATTCACTGGTGTGCCTAGCACCCAGGAGTTTATTTCTGGCTCTGCACTCAGAAATTACTCCTGGTGGGGATTGCGGGAGCTCATGGGATGACAGGGATTATAACTAGATGAGCTGAATGCAAAGCAAGCACCCTATACCCTGTACTCTTTCCAGTCCCACCTTTATATAAATATATATATAATTATATATATACACACATATACATATAAAAGGTTTTAAATTATGGTTTACAGTACTGCTGCTGATGGAGCTTCATACAAGACACTTTACCAATTTTACCAATTTACTCCTCCTCTGGGCTGAATGCTTCACTCCACAATAGGGGTTGTGGATGTTGCCCTCCCTGTCCTATTCTCCATTTAAGGGGGCACTCAAGTGGCTTGTTTTCTACTGAATACCAGTTTTCACGCTCTTTGTTTCCACTGTCTTTGGATATTCATTATTTTACTACTTAAAAACACCCTCATTTTAAAGAGTAGAAATTTCAAAGTATGAATTTAAAAAAATCTCAGGGGACGGAGAGATAACATGGAGGTAAGGCGTTTGTCTTGCATGCAGAAGGACAGTGGTTCGAATCCCGGTATCCCATACGGTCCTCTGAGCCTGCCAGGAGCGATTTCTGAGCATAGAGCCAAGAGTAATCCCTGAGTACTGCCAGGTGTGACCCAAAACCAAATAAAACAAAACAAACAAACAAACGAAAAACTCCTCAAGATAACCACTTATTTTGACTCTTTAGAGATGCCCAGATTTTCCTCATTGCTAAATTTTCTTCCTTACTGAAAATACAAATCTAGTAAATTAGAAATATGCTATTTGCAGCTTTTTTATCAGCAATAGTATTTAAACTTTACAAAAGTCATACTTTTAGATAAGTATTTTTCTTTCTTTAAAATAAATAATTTTTTTTTGGAGCCAGAGAGATAGTACAGAGGCTGAGAAACTTCTTGTGTGTAGCCAACTCTAGTTAATCTCTGGTACCATATACAGTTTCCAAGCACATCCAGAAGAACATCGGTAGGGTGTTGTCTTGCACACAGTTGACCCAGGACCTAGGGTGGTTCAAATCCAGGCATCGCATATGGTCCCCTAAGCCTGCCAGAAGCGATTTTTGAGCGTAGAGCCAGGAGTAGCCCAAGTACCTCAGAGTGCTACTCAACCCCCCTACCCCCCACCCCAAAAATGAAATCACCGGCTTGGGGGCAGAGTTATAGCACAATGGATAAAGCGTTAGCCTTGCATGCCGCTGATCTGGGACTAACCCAGGTTTGATCGCTGGCATCCCATATGGTCCTGTCCACCCTCCTACCTCCCCACCTACCAGGAGCTATTTCTGAGTGTAGAACCAGGAGTAACCCCTGAGTGCTGCCAGGTGTGGCCTACAAAAAAAAAACAAACAAATCAGGGGCCAGGCCAGAGAGATAGCACAGTGGGAGGGTGTTTGCCTTGCATGGGCCAGCCCAGTTGGGACCTGGTTCGATTCCCAGCATCCCATATGGTCCCCCAGGCTGCCAGGGGTGATTTCTGAGTGCGGAGCCAGGAGTGACCCCTGATCACTGCTGGGTATGGCCCAAAAATCAATCAATCAATAAAAATAAAGTTAAAAAAAAATCAGAGGCTTGATCCCTGGTACCACCTGGTTTCCTGAGAGCTGGCAGGAGTAATTCCTGAGCACAGAGCTGATAGCAATCTGAGCACTGTAGGTTATGGCCTAAAACATAACAAAAACCAAATGAATAAAAAATAGAGGTACTCACAATTTGGGAATTTGGCCTCACACCCAGTTGGGTAGTATGTGGAGAACCATGTGGTAGTTGGTTTTTTGTTGTTGTTGTTTTTGGATCACACCTGGCAATGCTCAGGGTTACTCCTGGCTCTACACTCAGAAATTGCTCCTGGCAGGCTCGGGGGACCACATGGGATGCCGGGATTCAAACCACCGTCCTTCTGCACGCAAGGCAAATGCCATGCTATGTCTCCGGCCCCACCATGTGGTACTTGGAATTGAAACAGAGTCAGCTGAATGGAAGGCAAGACCTTACCTCCGGTACTATCTGGTTCAAAATACTCACACTCTCTTTGGTCAAATTATTCCTGTTAACATCTGGTTTATATTTACCAGGGTTTTTTTCCTATTACAAATATAAATTCACACAAGAATATTTCTTTTGCACAAATGTATTTATTTTCATATTCTATTTTGTTCATTTTGCGAATGTTTCAGGTCATTAAATAAAATCTATTATTATCAATTTTCTTGGATACTAAGTTTTTTATTATATGATTACTATAATTTAACTATTTTTCCAATTTTTCCATTGAAAAAATGAAACATATCTTGGAGTACATATGAAATATAATTTATGTTATATTTGGGAGGGGGTAGGGCCATACCAGGCAGTACCCAGGGGCTACATCTGGTTCTGTTCATAGGTCACCTGTGGTGTTACTAATGACTGATTAAACCAGGGGGTCGTTAAGTGCTTTATTCCCTTGTACTATCTCTCTGGCCTCTGTGTATATTCTTTTTTTTGGTTTTTGGGCCACACTAGGAGGTGCTCAGTGGTTACTCTTCGCTATCTGCTCAGAAATAGCTCCTGGCAGGCACGGGGGACCATATGGAACGTTGGGATTCGAACCAACCACCTTAGATCCTGAATCAGCTGCTTGCAAGGCAAACACCGCTGTGCTATCTCTCCGGCCTCCTCTGTGTATATTCTTAAGATATTCATTTTCCACTTAGAAGCCAAACAATTTTGTTTCTGTTGGGGGTATGCATTACACCTAGCAATGCTCAACTCACTGCTTAATCTTTGCATAAGGATCATTACTAGCAAGACTTATAGTATTGGAGCTTTGAACCAGGGTCAGTTGTGTGCAAGTCGAACATGTTATTCTATTATATAGTCTCTATATTATACTAATTACATAGTATTATATTATAGATTCTTATATATCTATATTATATCTCTAGGTCAGAAGCCAGAATTTTAATTTGGGGGGGGGGTCTTAGAGGTCACAACTGGCAGTGCTCAGGGGACTATAAGCAGTGCTGAGGTTTGAACCAAGGTGTCTGAAGTGGTAGCATGCAAGACAAATGGTCTTATTTCCTGTATTCTCTCTGGCCCTCAGAAATTTGTTTTATTTTGTTTTGTTTTCTGGCCACATCCAATGGTTACTTCTTGGCTCTGTGTTAAGAAATCACTCCTGGTGGAGTTGGGGGACTATATGGGATGCTGGGGATAATCTTAGTCTGACCCTAATAGAAATATTTAAAAATAATTAGTTGCTTATATATATGAGGAAGTTTTTTTTTTTATCAATTGAGAGTCATACCACATATTATATGTCAATGCCCACTTTCCTATATCCTGCAAGTATTCATTTCTAAAAGATAATACAATGTACAACTATATCATAAATATCAGAATTCTTGAGAAACCATGGAGAAATATAACACAAAACTTAATTCCATTTTTCTTCTTATAGGGTTTAAGAAATAATAAAAAGTTAACAAGTACATACCTTGATTGAAATTCATAAGAAGTAACTGTGATTTTAGCTTGTCAATAATAGTTTGTTGATATGACAGCTGTTCCTGTTGCTCACGTATTTTCTGTTCATAGGTCTCAGTCTGCTGACATTAAAACTACATTAACCTGGTATTTTCCAACAGATTATATATATAAGTATCCATACAGTTACTGTCCACTAGTTGTAATATTAGACACAATTCCCTATACTGTCCATATCATTATAGCATGAAGTGACAAAACAATAAATTTTTAAAGCATTAAAAATTTTAATAAAAATGTTAGTTAAGAGTTCATTTTTTGTCTTTTGATTAGATAAAATCTTTAATAATAATTAAAAAGGTATAAATGGTAAAATTTATAGTATGTTAAAATTATTCTGTAAAAAACACCCATTACATTGAAAAGTTTAAGAGTTGCTATCTTAAAAAAATGCTTAGAATTTTTTAAGGTATAAAATCAAGATTTTTGTAACTAAGACAAAATCAAATGGATAAGTAAAATTTATAAAATTGTAATGATCAGGGGGTGGTGTGATAGAACAGACAGAGCACCTGAGTTCAATCCCCAGCATCCATATGGTGCTCCAAGCACTGCAAGGAGTAATCCCTGAGCACTGCTGGGCATGCCCACACATCCAAGTTATAATGATTCAAACTTTGAACAAGATGAAGAGTTTTGGGGGTGGGGGTGAGGCTCTGTGTATACATGACATCAGGGGTGGCCCTGATGAGTTTGGGGAACCATTTGATGGCAAGGACCAGGAAGCAGATAAAATAAGTTCCTTAACCCTGTATCTTTATAGACTGACAAGATTAAGTTTTAAAAGTCAAGAAAATAAATACCATGGATAAGGTACAGTAAAATAGTAAAGGTATACTATTTAAGGTATCTCTAGAGGATATACTATAGTATAGAGGTATAGTAGTATAGAGCTATATTATTTTAAATAGTAAAATATATACTAGTAAATAGTAAAATATATACTATTTAAAATAGTATCCCTTAGAGATACCTTAAATAGTATAATTTCTCTTCTATTTTTAATTTATTTTTTGCTAATTTATTAATTTTTTATTTGCTAATTTATTGCAATCAAGCAATAAGAGAAGATATAGGTTGGCGTAGAGAATACAAGTATTGAATACTTTCAGTAAAATTTGAAAATATTTTACTTCAGTGACCAAACTAATATACATCTTTAAAATGCTATAACCTAAAAAAGAGAATTAACAATATTTAATCAACAGTGAAACAAATTCATAATTGTAAATTCCTTTAATCTAAATGGAGTCTTAGTGATCTTGGAGTGTCCTTCAGTAGATAATAAATAATTGAATCTTAATTCTTTATTTTTTTTAGGGGTGGGGGTAACACAAAATATTGTAAGGAATGGAAACCCAGCTTCCTGCATGCAATGTATATGCTCAGTTTACTGAGCTCTCTAGCCCTTAAATTTATTCTTAACTAAGGTTTAAAATTAGTGGTGTTATTATTTCTGGAAATCACTAAACCTAAAGTTCATTATAAATTACACAGCTGTTCATAAATTCTGAAAATAAATTAGCTTAAGATACTGAAAAATAACATATCTTCCAAAACGAGGATGAAGTTTTTTAAGCAATACATTTCAAACACAAAAAACTGACAGAGCTGATATGTAACCCATGAGCTGTCTTTGCATGCTGTCTGAAAACAGTCATAGAAGTCAGTATTCCTATAGAACTCTGCAAAGTAACTTTTAAGTAGAAAGAATTCAGAGTATGCTGATTAAAAAAAGAGTAAGTTCAGGTTTCAAAAATCCTAAATTTTATTATTATAAACAGTCTTGTATGTTTCTCAGGATTATATGTTCTATTAATAGAACTGAATCTTAATTATCAGTCTAGTCTAGGGTCATGTTTCCCAAGAAAAGACTTCTCATTCCTACATCAACTTACAACTAAACTCCCAGAAAGTTTAGAAAGGTTGACTGAAAAGGATTCAACTGTCTATAGCAAATTCTGTAGAAACTTAAATTTACCTGAGCTACAAAAACTAACAGGAATGAAGAAATTTGTTGATGTTTAGATTCCTCTCTATCTACTTCTGTGTACATGGTTTTATTTTATAACTTTACGAAAGAACTCAAAGCTCTCAATAAACACTTGATTATATATCTGATAACATAATAGTACTATCCAGGTATTAAGCAAGCAATAAAAAAAAATCCTACAACAGGGGCTAGAGCAATAACACAGAGATAGGGCATTTGCCTTGCATGCAGCTCACCCAGGACGGACCTGGGTTCGATCCCTGGCATCCCATATGGTTTCCCAAGCAAGGAGCAATTTCTGAGTACAAAGCCAGGAATAAACCCCTGAGCGCCACCAGGTGTGCCCCCCCCCTCCAAAAAAAAAAACCAAAAAAGAATTATACAACTTTATTTAGTCTCCTTCAACTATATATTTTTACCTTCACCTTAATGAAAAACAAGCAAATAAACAACCTGTTTTCTTCTGAAATCAACTTAAAGGCTCAACTGGTAGTATCTTATTTAAAAACATGTTAGCTCAATGTCAATGAGTGAGGGAAGTAGAAAGCCTGTCTCAAATATGGGGTTGGGGTGGGGGGGGGAGGGAGAGAGGAGGAAGATGGGGGCAATGGTGATGGGAATGTTGCACTGGTGAAGGGGGGTGTTCTTTTTATGACTGAAACCAAATTACAATATGTTTGTAATCACGGTGTTTAAATAAAAATACTATTAAAAAAACAAAGATGTTAGCCCATATATATATATATATTTTAATAAATGAATAATACTCAGATACTAGTTTAAAAAATGAGCAGATCAGAAACTATTTAACATTTCTACCACTTTATTAAGTAGACTTTATAAGGTTAAATACTTTTGTAAGTTCAAGAAAATTCTGTAATATATGAAAAACATAGCAGGGGAAATAGAATAGCAGTAGTACATGCTCTCTTACTACTCTTCTACAAGTTTAACATTATAGCAATTATAGTATTCTAGTCTGTCAACTTCCCTGAATTCTTTTTGTCTGTAATGACCTCTTAGGGCAGGGCAGACTACTTTCTCTTGATATTTCTAGAATATAGTAGAGTGCTTGGCACATATTAAGAAGCTCTGTAAATCTTAGTTGAATAATGCAACTAAATACATGTCTGAGAAATATCAGAGAAGCATATATATAGATAGATATAAATATATGTATATATGTATATATATCCAGAAGTAAACGGAAAGAATGGATAAAAAAGTTTTGCTTATTTTTCTACAAAGGAACTCGTAAAAATGGAGCCATGGGTCAATAGGTGAAACAGGACAAAAGGAAATTAAATCTAAGAAATGGTTACAGATTACAATAACAGAAAAGCCTCTTATAAAGAAAATTTGGGGCTGGTAAAGTAGCTCACTGAGGCTCTGGGTTTGATCCCTGGCACCAGAGAAAATAAACCAAAACGAAAAATAAAAAGAGATGTTGATTTCTCCGAGGTGAGAAGGAAAAGAAGGTATTAATTTGAGAAAACAAATATTTGGAAAACAGTGTACACATTATGTTTTGGGATTTAGGGCAACATAGATGTGCTAAGGGTTTACTCCTGGCTCTATGCTCACGGATCACTTCTTGTGGTGCTTGGGGCATATTATGTGGGGCCCTATATAGTATATATGTTATATATATATATATATATAGGTATCAAAACCAGGTTGGCTGCATGAAAGGCAAGTTCTATCCCACTGTACTATCTCTCTGTTTTATTAGTATATACATTTGACCACAAGGCTATTGGAGAGACAGTTCAGAAGAGCATATCTTATCAAACTGGAAAATAACCAAGAAAATTTAGTTTATTTTACTAAAAATAGAAATGAATTTTTTCCTTTTCATTACATGGTTTTGATCACTGAACAGATCTAAATACATTTATGTTTAAAAAATCCTTGTAGAAGATCAAATAATCTTTGCCCTTTCACAGTACTAAAAACAAAACAATGTAATTACAAAGCAAGCACATTCCAGTACTATCAAATATACCACAAAACAGAAAAATCACTAACATCACTAACAACCACATTGAAAATGTACAACAGCAATGTCTTGTCAACACTTCTGTACAGAGCACAGACATGACAGCTAAAACAGACAGAAGAGAAGATGCTTTTGACAGCCAGTGTGTGTGAATGATTCTTTGAGTCAGATGGCAGCAACAAGTTACCAACTAGGAGATCTGCATGACAACTAACCATCCATCTGTATCAAACACCATCTGGCCAAAATGACTCTGACTTCTGTGTATTTGACACGCCTTCCAATTCCAAAGAGTAGCAAAAAAAGCGGTCTACCAGCATCTAAAGAGGTAAACAGGTACTTAAATAGTTGTGCTATAATGTACTTTACTTGTGTTCAAAGCAAAACAAAGTGATCAAATAAAAGAGTACACATCCTAAATCTATTAAAAATGGCTGTTCACACAGACTTTTAACGTAAGAAAGCAAAAAGTTAAACTTACAAATTGTTCCTTTATCAAGGCATCCATCTTCAAAACGAAGGCAGCATATTTTCGGTAATTCTGGACATACAGCTGCTCAAGCTTTCGTGTGTTTTATATTAAAATAGAACCCTATAAATTGATTTCCCCTATTACTAAAAATGTAACTCTCATTTCTCATATTTTCAAAAGCATTTTTCCTAGATGGAGTTGAGTGGATTGATGGGTGGGATTTAAGTATTCTTAATCACCTATATAATATTTTAAATAGATCAAATATTACTTTCTAATTCTCAAGAATTAAATTTCATAGTCTAGAAAAGAAAATACATGGCTCCTCCAGATATAAAATGATGTGAATTTATTTTTTTTTTTTGATATTTGGGTCACACCCAGCAGCGCTCAGGGTCACTCCTGGCTCTATGTTCAGAAATCGCTCCTGGCAGGCTTGGGGGACCATAAGGGATGATGGGATTCGAACCACCGACCTTCTGCATGCAAGGCAAACACCTTACCTCCATGCTATCTCTCTGGCCCTAAATGATGTGAATTTAATAAATGTGAAATGGGTAAAATAAAATTCTCCATTTAAAAATCTTTCAAAGTGGGCCCGGAGAGATAGCACAGCGGTGTTTGCCTTGCAAGCAGCCAATCCAGGACCAAAGGTGGTTGGTTTGAATCCCGGTGTCCCATATAGTCCCCCGCGCCTGCCAGGAGCTATTTCTGAGCAGACAGCCAGGAATAACCCCTGAGCACCGCCGGGTGTGGCCCAAAAACCAAAAAAAAAAAAAAATCTTTCAAACTATTCCAAAGTTAAGAAAGTAGTCAAAAACTTTACTAAAGGATTTGCCTAACAATGAAAAATGCTATTAAAAGGTAGCCCCAAAATCATGACGATATTGAAGCATTTATTATCCCAATAAATAGCATGTTTGACTCAATCTAACTGTCTCATCTTAACATGCTGGTAAACTAAATTATCAACATAAATTTTAAATTAAAAAAATATGAGATTTGGGGCCCGAGCAATAACACAGTGAGTGGTAGGGTGTTGTTCCTTGTTGCTGTGCCTTGTTCGTGGCTGACCCAGGATGGACTTGGGTTCAATCCCCAGCATCCCATGTGGTCCCCAAACCAGAAAAGATTTCTGAGCACAGAGCCAGGAGTAACCCCTAAGTGTCACCAGGTGTGCTCCAAAAACAATGAACAAACAAAAAATGAGATTAATAGAACTAACAACTTAGAGATCCTAATTTATAAAACAACTTGCTATATTCTCATTAAGCTCTACCTCCACCATTCCCAAAACACCAAGACTTCTATAAAGAGACCTACAATTTCACAAATCAGACTACCAACCCTTTTTATCTACTATTAGATGACAGTGCTGCACCACTTTCTCAGCACCCCAACTGAAAAACTACGACAAACTACTTTTATTTTACAATTTTATGTTCTGGTCCTGATTAATTTACTTTGCCTCTTTGAAACTTTGTCTACTTTTGAAATAAAATATTAACTTTAAGGATTGAAAGCAATGGTATCCGTAATATATCTAAGATATAATTGTCTGCAAATGCTAGCTCCTTTCTTTTAATAATTAGCAAGGTATTAACATGTCTATTATTATACCCTACTAATCGTCCACACATTAACTAAAGATCTGACTGCCAATGAATAAAAGTTAGGAGACTTTATCAAATAAATGTCTGGTTCCCTAGTCTTACAGTCTTTTTTTCTAGTTCATTTTTTTCTAAAACTCATAAACTGAGAATATCAGTGTAGCATCTCCACTGAATCAAAAAATATTCTATTAAAAAAAAGAGCAAAAAAACAAATCTAGATTAGTATAATCAATCTGTTTAAGTATAGATTCTGTCACTTAAGTGGAAAAATTAAATTATCTATGTGTCTCTGTAATTGTATTTCTTAAAAAAGGGGGCAAAAGAGACCCAGTGTTTGATGTACTATCTTGCAAGCATGACAGAAATTTGATCCCTGGTTTCACTTACATGTGAATGTGGTCCTGACAACTCTGCTGCTTTTGCTTGGCAGTGCTGCTGTCAGCCCCAGCACTTCAAAACTACAAAAGAAGTCTTGCTATACTCAGGAGCATGTGTGCAAAGACTGTGACCTTCAGTAGGTACTAGTCATACAGATGTGTGATCCCACGTCAACATCAACAGAGGGGGAGGAAGGAGGATTTTAAAAAAAAAGAGGCAACGGTTTACATTGATTTATATATAAAGTATGGAGTACTTCTGCACTAGCACCAACTTGCACCAGGGTAGGTTCATATGATACCCTGATGATGAGGAAACAGCAACAACTTGATTTAGGGCAGGTTGCCCTACCACACCATCCAATGGTGAAATGAAGTGAGAAGACCCTCCGTTCTAGGATCTGTACAAAAACCAAGATCTCAAATTACAGAAGGTTGACTATGACAACTGTGATTGAACAGAACTTTTCCCAGGACCATAAAGACTCTATCCTAGGCTTAAAAACTATTTTTGCCTGTTTATTTGGTATCTTACAGCTTTGTGGAAATTATTAGTAACAAAAGATCCTTTGGTAGAGTATTTAGGGTTTTCAATAATAAAATCATGTTATCTCTGTTAACATTGATATCTTTACTTCTTCCTATTTTGGTTTTAATTTTTCGTGCCTAATCGATCCCAGTACTATGTTAAACAAAGTAGATATTACCCTCCCATAATTCTGATTGAATGAAAACATAATGAAAATAAGCCAAAGTCATCATGATCAGATCCTAATCTATCTTCTCAGCTTCTTTTTCTAGATTGCCCTGCTATCATTTTTTGGGAGTCATAGGATCAACTTTGTTACATGAAATGCTTTATATATTCCCTCACTTTTACATACACACACACACACACACACACACACACACTCCAGCATAAGACCACACATAAGACTGTGTATATAAAATAATTAATGTATTAAGTATTAAGCCATTGTTTTCTAAAACGTGTACTTGTAAGGTTGGCCCTTGATTAGTATATGAGAAGTTTACTGATGAAGTTGTGACTAATATGCCAGTGTACCATGAGATTTATGGTAAATACCTACATTCCATTTAAGAGTATGGAATTTCCACTGAGATGATACCTATGTAACCAACCCAGAACTCCGGTGTCCCAAATGCAATTCCCAGTACAAAGACACTGAATACCTATTTCTAAATTTTTGAAAAGAAAGGCTGGGTACATTATATGTGAACTGTCATAGAAGGAAAAGCATATAGAAAGCCTGAATGTGGGCCCGGAGAGATAGCACAGTGGTGTTTGCCTTGCAAGCAGCCGATCCAGGACCAAAGGTGGTTGGTTCGAATCCCGGTGTCCCATATGGTCCTCCGTGCCTGCCAGGAGCTATTTCTGAGCAGACAGCCAGGAGTAACCCCTGAGCACCGCCGGGTGTGGCCCAAAAAACCAAAAAAAAAAAAAAAAAAAAAGAAAGCTTGAATGTAAATAATTCTATATGATATTTAATGATATTATATGATCAAATAATTATATGGTAGCTATCATATAATTCTATATGATAACTCATGAAGGGGGCAAGAGAGTGAGAGTACAGATAAGCACTTATATTGAATATGAATGTGGATGCAACAATGGTTCAAATCTTGATACCATATATGGTCCCTGAGTACACTATCAGGTGTGGATCCTTAGCACTGCAAGGTGTTAGTCCCCTCAAAAATTTAAAAGCTCATATCATGGACCAATATCAGGCATGTGTATGTAAGTCACTCGACTAAGGAATTTTTACCTAAATATATTACCTCTAATATCTTTGGAAAGTTCTAAATAGAAATTGTATGTGCACAAAGATGATTTTTTTAAAGGGCTAAAACTTCTGTAAGTCATTAAAAATGTCAGATAGTTTACTTAACCATAATAAAGAATAAGAACTATTATAAAATCAAAAATAAATTTAGTTATGGTATACTGAAAATTTGTAGTCTTCATTGTAAACAATATAAAAAATTCTATGTAAAAATATAAAAAATTCTAACTAGCAGAAGCAGTGGTATTACAACTTTCAAAAGATTATTTGTTGCTTTCTTTGAGGGTTACACCTGGAAATTTTCAGGTCATTCCAGGTGATAATGGGTACTGAACCAAATCTTGTCAGGGATCAAGCTGGGTCTTCAGAAAGTAAAGGTTGGGCTGGCTCTTTGACTAATTAGGATGGAAAAGTTTTTTTTTTTATTGGAAGGTAACATTCTTTACCTTTTTTTTTTTCAATATGATAATCTTAAAACAATCCTAGAAGTTCTTCATATGTTACAATGTTTTAAAAAAAGACAAAAACCTCAAATCTCATCTATTATATATACCTGTTTTAGTAATAATTTAAATTCTTCAAGGCAGTTTCTTTCAAAAGAAAAAGACTCTCAAATTCCAGAGTTTAGAACTTTATCAAAATAAAGGACAACTTTCAAAATTAAAATACGGACCTTTTGCTGTAGTTCTCTTATTGCAGAATCTCTATCCATACATGCCTGCCGATAGGCTTCATAAGCTTTATTGAGTTGCTGACCAATGTTTTTATCCATTCCTTTCTGTTCTGTAGCATCACTATAAAGGGTGGAGTAAGTGACAGATCTGGAAAATAAAAAGAACAATTAGTTTTCATAGATTCATAAATCTCACTTTATAAAAGCATCTTAAAGTAAGTCATATGGTTTACCTTGACTAGTGTAATACCAATTACCATAATGATTTATAAAGGCATACATAGAAGCCTATTCTAAAATTCTGCTCGAAACATGAAACCTTGGCTTCTGCAATTTAAAAACTAAACCCAAACAACTCTTTACTAATGCAAGGACCAAGTGGGGTTCCACTTTATAAAAAGCTAATTTGAAAAATAGTAATCTGTAAATACAATCTAAAAATGGAGCTGTATCTAAAAAGGCCATTTTGTCATTAATACTTTATTACAGATATGCACAACAGGATTAGCAATGTGGGAAGGGATTTTTTTTTTAACTAAACGGACAACTACTCCCACTTACAAGAATTCTTGCAACAGAAAAATTACAGCAAAATTAAACAGATAATAAATGTTTGTGGCTAGAGTTCACACTGTTGTTATCACAGAGCAATTAAAATGTGTGAAAATGCTCTTATTTTAGCACAAAATCTAGGGAGAGCTGCTGTTGGATCATACATTTAAAAAGTCCTAACCCACTCTCCTATTAGTCTTCCAACCTCCCCGCTGTTTTTAAACTACAGGTGATTTACTCAGTGAAGATAATTTGGTATTATCATCTCAATTTGCATAACATCTCTGACTATGTTCCTTGGCTCTGAGATGCAGGGTCATCTAATGACTGTTTTCTCCTGTCCAGTTGTAAACCACACCACAGAATCTTTTAATTCTTTAAATGCCATAGAACAAAATTATCTATCAGTCACAGAGAGGATTTTAAGGGGTACCAAATTACTTCTTTACTTCTTTATGATTACAATCTTATCTTAGATGTTACTCTTTTGTAACATCTTTCATTTATCTTAGGTACATAATGGTCTCTATTTTGATATTTTTTGGGGGTGGGGCGCTACTCCTGGCTGGGCTCAGGGGACCATATGAGATGTCAAGTATCAAACCTGGGTCAGTCACATGTAAGGCAAGAACCCTACCCACTTATTCTATTGCTTGGCTCCCTCCTTTTTTTTTTTTCTTTGTTGTTGTTGTTGTTGTTGTTGTTGTTTATGGTTTTTGTGTCACACCCGGCAGGGCTCAGGGGTTACTCCTGGCTCCACGCTCAGAAATCGCCTCCAGCAGGCTCGGGGGACCATATAGGATGCCAGGATTCGAATCACCGTCTTCTCCGTGTAAGGCAAACACCTTACCATTACGCTATCTCTCCAGCCCCCTTTTTGGTATTTTTAATCAAAAAAATTAACATAGTGGTAGTGACCATTCTAAAGTAAGCTTAGTGGTTTTTACAATTTTGTTTGTATTTTGGGGCCACACTACTGAAGTTCAGAGCTTACTCTTGGCTGAGTTCAGGAATTATTTCTGGTGGGACTCAGGAGACCATAATTGGTGGGACTGAACCGGGGTCAGCTGAGTGCAAGGGAAGTTGCTTGCACACTGTACTATCTTTTCAGCCCTAATATAGTTCAGTGTTTTCAATTTATTCATATTGTCTAATTCCAGAACATTTTCATTCACAAAATTTAAATCTAGTACCTATCAGTATCAGACCCAATTCTCTCAATTCCTTCCCTAAGCAAGTTTTAATCTACTTTCTAACCACAGAGTCTGCCTATATTGAACATTTCATATATGGTATCTGTATGTGGCTTTCTCTTTATTAGCATAAAATGTCTGAGGTTCATGCATATTGTGGTATTTAACAGTACATAATTTTGTATCTGAATAATATACTACTATATGGACATACCACATTTTATTTATTCATTCCTCAAAGAACCTATGGGCTATTTCTAATTTTTGGTTATTTTGAATAAAGCTATTATAAATATTTCTGTATACATAGTTGTATGAACATATGTTTAAAATTCTCAAAGGCTATATACCTATGAGCAGAATTGTTCCTCAAAAAAAATCTGACTTTTTGAGGAACAGACAAAATACGTTTTTACAGAAGCTATACTTCTTCTATATCCACTAGTAATATACAAGTTTTTCAATATTCACCAATTAATTATGTCTGCTTAAAAATTACAGGACCCATTTTTTTTTCTCATTGTTCTCCATTTCAAAAACCATGCGGGGGCACTATATTTAAAATAAAAATGAGAGGATGGACTCTCAGGTTGGGAAGAGACCAGTACGGGTGGGGGTACCATATATTTTCAAAATAAAAATGAGAGGATGGACTCCCAAGTTGGGAAGAGACCAGTACTCTTTACCTACTTGTTTACTCTCAGCGGCCTCTTGGCCTCTTCCTTCTTTCATTGTGTAACTGTGGTTGCTACCAAACTAGGTTTCTGATAGTTCCCATAAACGGTGACAATTGAGTCCACTGTCTTAAGTTAGATTGTTTATTTTCCCACTTTTTATCTTTTTTTCGCATTGTGAACTGTTCAATAAGGAATTTTGGTGAAAGAGTTCCTCAGTTTAATGCTTATGTTTGAACCAGGCCACGGGGATTGTTGGACTTGTTCTTGTGGCCCCCTTATGCGCTGATAATGCCAGGTGGCATTATTCCTTGTTTGCATGGGCACATTAAAATGGAAAATACTATACATACAAATAAGTTCTTATCTAATAAAGATAGGAACACACAAATCTTGTGGTGCAATGGAACATTACACCCTGAACATTGACATGATGACCTGGCACAGGCCTCAGAGGTTTGGGCATTTTCCAGTCATCCCTTAATCAGGGAAGCCATCTATGAAACATCCAAAGATGTCTATGACATCACCTGTAAGCAATCCTTTACCAGGGAAGACCCTACTGCTGCTCTGACATCGATTTACTCAAAAAGAGTCTTCCCTTAACACTGAGAAGATTTAAACAACAACAATGACCTGCATACTGGACAGGGCTTTCTGCATTGCCCTTTAATTGTGAGTTGAAATTAGACACCACTCCACACCATCCTAACTTCAATGTAGGATATATATAGATTCCAGGATCTTCAATACAGAAACATGATACCAACAACAGAGATGTGAAAAATATAGCTGTAGGGGCACTACAGACAATGACCTGGATTGGACAAACTAGTTTGCCTGGAGCCTAGAAATGGTCTTATGTAGGAAACTTCAGGGATAGGGTCTCCTTGTACTTAGGCCAAAGTTTTTCCTTTCCATGACCCCCATACTTTGGTGGGCCCATGCAAATGATAATCGCTACTCTAACATTGTTTTACAGTGCCCATTTGACTCTAAACCTTTAAGAAACCACTAGTAAAAATATCTGGAACTGCAAAAAAAAAATGGTTTACATTAGTGTTAACATATATGCTTTTAGTTACACTAGCATTCTGGGGGATAAAGGTGGGAGATAAGGAATATATGCTTAGGAACAGGGATGAAGGGAGGACAACACTGCTGGTGGAAAATTCCTCATTTATTGTCACTGTGTACCTTAAATATCACTGTGTAAGATTTGCAATTCACTTTGGCCACACCAAAAAAAACAAACACTGAAAATTAAGTGGAAGTTACTTCTATTATATAAAGGTAGATTGACAGAAGGAAAAACCAAGTGAAAGAAAGAAAAAGATGAAGAGAAAAGAATGATATTAATTGACTAATACTCTTCATTCTTGTTTATTTAATACATTTAGGCACTTTAATGCTTCTTCATTTCTTCAGAAATATCATTTTCCATTTCTTTTTTCTACCTTAAGATTTCTATTTCTAGCAGCTGGAGCAATAATACACTGGGTAAGGCACTTGCCTTGTACACAGCTGATCAAGATTCAATCCCTGATATCCCGTATGGTCACCTGAGAATGATTCCTGAGAGCATTACTGAAGGTTTTGAGGGTGGTGTCCTCTCTTGCAAACTTTAAAGTTTAAAGGCTCCATGTTATAGAAGTTACAGCCAATAGTGTAAGAGGCAGAAAGGAATTTTTCCCTATGTGCTGTCCTGCCTGCTTCACTTTCAAACCTGAAGCTGCTTAAAGAACTAAGTGTATATTATTTTAATTATACTTTAGTTTTCCTTTTAATAATATTTATAGAATGTTATCAATTCAGAATAGGTTTGAAGAAAACATCTTCTTGTCCAGTTATATGAAACAACTCATCTTCATATTTAATCATGAGATTATAGGAATTCAGATCCTATGGTTCCACTCCCACTTCTATTCTAAAACATCTGCAGTTATTTATTTCACTGAAATATTAAAACCATCAAAGTGAAAAAAAAAATTACAGGACCCAGACTGATAGCACAAGTGAGTAGAATGCTTGCTTTACTTGTGGCCATGGCATCTAATATAGTCCCTAGAGTCTGCCAAAAGTGATTCCTGAGTGCAGAACCAGGAATAACTCCTGAGCATCACTGGGTATGGCTCTAAAATGTGGTTTTTAACCAAAACAAACAACAAGAAAAGAAGCCAGTTGATGCTACCTCAAAATCATAAAATATATAGAAGAAAAACCTGGGCAGAACATTCCAATGGCTCAGTGGTGTCTTGGGAATGACTCCAATATAAGAAACACAAAAATAAACAAATGAGACTAACCAAAATTAAAATGCTTCTGCACAGTGAAAGAAACTATTTAACAGTGAAGATATCTTGGGACAGAGAGATAACTCAACAGACTGGAGTGGAGCAAAAGCAAGGCCAGACTTCTTTCCTTGGTATTATCAGGAGTTGGCAGCAGTCCTTGAACACCCATGTGTGGTGTTCCTCCACTTCCCAAAAAGACATCCTATTGAATGGAATGGAACGTATTTGTACATCATTACAATCAATAAGGGGCTAATATTTAAGATATATAATTAACTACAAAAGACAACAACAAAAACAACCTACTAACATGTAGAAGACACTTTTATAAAGATAGAAAAAGCTAACAGACATATAGACAAATAGTCTTTTATTTTGGTGGGAAATACATATCAAAACTACAATGAGCTAATTCCCAGACCTATTGGAATAGGTCATTTATCTGCACAGACTATGAGAACAGCATGTAGTAAGAAAACCCAAAACAAATATTGGTGAGAGTATGGAGAAAAGGGCACTCTCTTAAACACTTGGTAGGAAGACAAACTCGTTTAAGAGGCCCTATAAAAACAGTATGGATATTTTTCAAAGTATTAAAATATTCCTCAGGATATACTATATGATCTAAAAATTGTACTCATATACTTCTATCTGTACACTACAAAAATCCTAATCTGAAAAGATATATGCTTTTCTATGTTCATTGTGGCTCTACTTACAGTATCAAGATACAGAAACAATACAGTGCTACTTAAGTATCAAATGAAATCCTGCTTCTGCAAAACAAGAATGGAACTGGACAGGATATGTAAAAGAAGTCAGAAGCATAAACACAAATACAAGATGAATTCATTCATAAACAATCAAAGGGAACAGAGAAAGCCTAACAAAAGCAGCCTTTAGAATCTGACTGTTGAACTAGGTTATACAAGTGGAAGAAATGAGGGGGCTGAACAGGAAGGAGAGGGGTTCATAAAATGTTTTGGAAGGAACTTTGGTGGAGGGTTTGGGTGGTAACATCCAGTTGGAAAGGTGTGAAAACTATGCTCCAAAATATACATAGTCCTGTAAACCAATACTTATACATTTGTTTACTTGTAAGCTATCCCAATGGGTTTGAAGTGGCATCTCACCACTTCTGAGCTGTATTTCATTAATCACTAATGACTTTGAACTTCTTTCTAGTGTTCAATTATAGGTCATTTGTATACCCTTTTTTGGTATTTCTTTTTTCTTTCTTTTTTGTTAATTGTGACCAATGTGAATTACAAGTCTTTCACGGTTATATTTAAGGTACCTAAACAGTGACAGTGAATTAGGGCCATTCCCACCACTAGTGTTGTCCTCCTTCTGCCCCTGTTCCCAGCATACCTCCCCTTTTTGCCTTTGGACTGCCAGTGTAACAGGTTCCCTTTGTATATAACTTGTTCTAGATCTTGATTCTGTTGTCATTGCCTTTGGGTTTGATATTTAGGCATGATCATTATTCTTTCCCACTCAATGTTCATGTGACCATTTGCTCCTGGTACCATCCACTTCCCCCCCCCCCACCCCCTCAATTTATGTGGCAGAACAAGTACTCCTGTTGGGGGAAAAAATACACACTCTGTTGGGAGGTGTCTATCTAGGAGCTATATATCAATTTAAAAGAAGGGGAAAAACAAAAGAAGCAGCAACGACAAAATACACAACAGCCACATAAACAACTACTAAACAGCAACAATAACAAAAAAAGAGGGGCCGAAGAGATAGCACAGTGGTGTTTACCTTGCAAGCAGCCTATCCAGGACGAATCCCAGCGTCCCACATGGTCCCCTGTGCCTGACAGGAGCTATTTCTGAGCAGATAACCAGGAGTAACCCCTGAGCACTGCCAAGTGTGGCCCCCCACCAAAAAAAAAAAAAAAAAAAGAAAAAGAAAAAAGAAAAAAAAAGGAAAGGAGGGCTGATGTGGCAAGGTTTTGTGCCTTTTTTTTTTTTTTTTTTTTGCATAGGCACAGAAAGTATTGGGGAAATTAGAAAAAGTATTCCCTTGGTCTAAGACAGGGGTCTTCAAACTACGGCCCACGGGCCACATATTGTATTTATTCCCATTTTGTTTCTTTACTTCTAAATAAGATATATGCAGTGTGCATAGAAATTTGTTCATAATTTTTGTTTTTACTATAATCTGGCACTCCAACAGTCTGAAGGACAGTGAACTGGCCCCTTGTTTAAAAAGTTTGAGGATCCCTGGTCTAAGAGATACAGGGTTTCTCAACCCTTGAAGAATACTGTCATGGGAACAACTACAGGCAGGCTCCCTATACACTCATTATAGAACTCCAAGGTCTTTTTATAGTGCCAGCAATCATTTGGCTCAGTTGTGGCTGACAAAAATCAGTTCTCTGTAATTGGAGATTTTGGTATTTGCACAGGTCATAGGACAGAGTCTAGGATAGAGTCTTTCTTTATGGTTCTAGAAGTTCTGCTCTGGTTGTTATAGTCAGTCTTCTGTAATTAGTGATCTTGGTTTCTGCACAGATCCTAGGACAAAGCCTAGGATATAGTCTTTCCTTATGATTTCAGAAGTTGTGCTCAGTCGAAGTTGTCAAAGTCAGACCTCTAGAATTAGAGATCTTAGTTTTTGTTCAAATCTGAGGCTGAAGCCTAGGCTAGGGTCTTTCTTACTGAACCTAGGAAAAGTTCTGCCCAGTCTGGGTTGTCAGAGTTAGTCTTTAGTAACTAGTGATCTTGGGTTTTGCACATATCAAGGACAGAGTGTCATCTAATTTCATCTTACCATTAGGTGATGAGTTAGGGCAACCTTAAGTCTTTTCCCTTATTTTTTAATGGATTCTCTTTCAAATGTTTATCATAGGAAATCTTTTTTTTTTTTTTTTTTTTTTTTGTGGTTTTTGGGTCACACCCGGCAGTGCTCAGGGGTTATTTCTGGCTCCACGCTCAGAAATTGCTCCTGGCAGGCACAGAGGACCATATGGGGCGCCGGGATTCGAACTGATGACCTCCTGCATGAAAGGCAAACGCCTTACCTCCATGCTATCTCTCCGGCCCCTATCATAGGAAATCTTAACATACAGAAAAGACCCTAATCAGATGTAGGATTTGTAATGTTTTATCCCAATATAGTCAACATTTTTTTCACTTCTTTAACAATGTTCTTTGACATACATATGGATTTTAATTTTAAGTTCAATTTATCTATTTTTCTATTTCTTGCACTTTTGGTAAGAAACCAGTGCTTAATCCAAGATTTTGAAGATTTTTATCAATGTCTTCTTTTAAAATTTTAACTTCGGGCTGAAGAGATGGTAGAGAGGAAAGGGCACCTGCTCTGCAGCTGGCAATCCTTAGGCCAGGAGTGTAGTTCCAAAACAAAAATGAAATCATTTACATTTGGATATTTATACTAAATTAATATATGTACGTGGTATAATGTAGGAACGGGTCTAGAGTTCTATATTTTTTGTTTGCTTGTGTAAAACATTTTGGGCCACAGCCAGCAGAGCTCAGGGACTAATCCTGGCTCTGTATGCAGCAATCACTCCAGGTGTGCTCAAGGAAACATAAGGGATACCAGGGAAGGAGGCCAGGTCCATAGCATGCAAAGTAAGCACCCTAACGACTGTAAGGTAGCCCCATATTCATTCTTTCACTGTATTTATCAGTTGTTCCACATTATTTGTTGGAAAGACTATTCTTTCTGCACTAAATGGCTTTTGCACAATGTTGAACATCAGCTCTTTTAGGTAATTAGATAATATTTACAATACTCTTAGGTAATTAGATAATATTTAAATCCTATCAAGTCTTTCATTCTGACATTAAACCCTGAAATCGTTTCCAGGATTAAATTATTTTTTCAAGTTTTTATTAAAGGGATCACAGTAGTATACTTTTCTACCTCTACTTCTAATAGATGGAAAAGATAAAATGTTGTTAGGATAATATTGTAACAATCTCTGAAAGCCATACACAATAAGAAAACAACTAATGTTAATTAATATCAGCTATCATTTTGTATTTTTGAAAAACTATTTCTGATTTTAAACATAAAAATACACAAGACTAGGGCTGGAGCAGTAAGACAGTGAGTAGGTAGGGTGCTTGCCTTGCACACAGCTGACTTGGGTTCAATCTCTAGCATTCAATATGCTCCCCCAAGTACAAGCACAGTACTCCCTGAGTGCAGAGACAAAAGTAAGCCATGAGCACCACCCAAAACCAAACAACAAAAAGCTCTACAAGATTAAAAATAACAAAAAAAGGAATAAAAGTGGGGGGGGGGGTAGCCAGAGGAATATTTATTGTATACAATATGCTAATTCAGAAATTAAGAGATTTATTTACTTGGTTTTGGACCACACTCATTGAGCCTATTGGTGGAGGTGTCAGGGAACCATCCATGTGCTGTCAGGGGTCAAACCGTAGGCTCCTTCATACAAAGTATGCACTTCTGCTCTTTGAGTTATTTACCCTGTCAGAAACGAGAGGTTTCAAGTTGCTAGGTGGTTATCACTATCTTAAAATATTGTTTCATGACAAACTGTTATGTAAAACATTTCTATACTTTTCAATCTAGGACAATAAAGAGTCTTGAGGAACCAACTAAGAGACTTCAGAGCCCAGCTTTATTCTATCATTGCTTCACTTCAGTGACCTTAATTCAGGATCACTAAATCTTTTGGACTCAAACTGCTTTCTCCAATACAAAAAAGAAATATGAATTTGGATCTCTAATTCTTTTATTCTAAAATTCTTAAGTCTATCAAGACTAAAAATGCATGTCTGTTCCATCAAGGTGGTGCATTCTTGTTTTTAAAAATGTAAATGTGTGCTAAAAATAGCTGCATCATATGCAAGTAAATCATGTGGAGCCTTCACTTCAGGTCCTTGAATTAGATCACACAAATGTCACTAAAAAGAGTAACTGAGTAAATCTGACATAGATGCATCCTATTTCCTGAAATAAGTAGAATTAATGCTGGCAAGATATGATTAAGGTCAATATAACTAAATAAATGATGCACTTAATTTCTATCAAATCCAAGAAGAAAATTGGGTGTTAGATCAGTGACACTGACCAGAGAAAAAGGAAACAGTCTCTGGGATACCAAGCTAATTAAATTGGACAGATTTCAAATATTAACACCCTGAACTTTAAAGCCACTTGTTCCTCTATTTTTTTGAGCATTTGTTAAGTGTAAAATTAATTTCACAATTTAAGAGGCAGCCACATTTCAATTACATTTTAGTATGCCTTCTGCAAAACTTGTCAGGCTCCAGGGAAATGTATTTATAGCAAACATGCTCAAGTCCAAATGTAATGGCCACTCACATCACTCAAACCCAGGAGGTCCATGCTAGAGCAATTTCTGCCTTCAAAACACTCTTCTAGTCATACATTCACTCTTAAATATAATTTTAGGAGAGCTGATTTGCTTCTATTATGCAAGGAAAAGAGTAAGTCACTGATGCCTAAGAAGATAGCTGAGAGAAGAGAATAAGATGCAAAGCACTCCCTCTGCAGCAATCCTTCAGAAAGTAGATACCAGCTGTCCCTAAACCCACTTTGTCCCATTGGTGGTAATCATTGCTCCCCACCCAAACCTTCTTGCCAAAAGAAAAATGGAGAGCAGCAAATTCATGTTCTCAATTCTGGAATCCAGTGTGTTATCTACAAAGTAGGAAGTTCGAAGAGTACTGATGGGTAGCAGCTGCTTTTTCTTTCATTAATCCCTTGATTTCAATGATAAAACTATCCTAGAGAAGGAAAATGTAGTCTGGTCAGGGGGAAAATTTACCCTTCCTTAGTAACATTCCCAAGCTAGATGATTTGTCAAGTACTATGAATAAATTTTTATATCTATTAATATTCATTTAGCTCAAATAGGAGAGAAAATATTTGCTTTATTATGTGTAAGGCATGGTAGGGATGAAGTGAAGCAAAAAGTTTCAGAAATAACATTACTAAAGAACTGTTCCTTTTCTACAGTTTTTCACCAAATGTTAATTTCCTATTATTCAGATATCCACCTGACAAAGCTCAGAGGATTTAAATAATTTGTCTATAGTTAAAAAGCTCTAAGCTTTTGGTAGGACTAAATCTCTCAGATTTGTGGTTGGAGGATGGTTCCTTAAAACCAGCAGCAAAAGCAATCTCCCAAGGTTCCTTGATAGCTGTTTAATCAACAAAACATTTATCAAGTATCAATGATGACCAAAGCCTGTGTTGGGCACCAAAAACACAACAAAAATAAGAGAGATACAAAACATATTCTCAAGAAGATACCATTACCTGTAATACTATAAAACTTAAAATATACAAAGATTTTATAAAGTTTGAAGAGAAAGTTGGTGACAACTCCTTTATGAGGCTTAGGAAAAGATTTACTTGAGAGGAGCATGGCATTTGAATTGAGCTTTGAAGCATGGATAGAAATGATCTTATTTATTCTTCTTATTTAATTATCTAATACATGTTTTTGTGTTTTTCTATTTTGGCTGTACCCAGGAGTGCTTAATTACTGGCTCTGTGCTCAAGAACTTCTCAGACAGGGCTTAGGGGACCAAATGGGGAGCCAGGGATCAAACCCACTTTGGATGCATGCAAGGCAAGCACCCCATACCCACTGTGTTCCTCTAAAATCACTCTGTAGGTAGAAGAACCACTCTGGTTCTGCTAAAACATGATTTTGATAACAATAAAGATATGTTTAGATAATATCCTTCCTCACTAAAAGAGACCATTTATTCCCATATTATTCAGATTTTCCTAAATAATACAACTGCAAACGATTCTCAAATATTGTTTGTTTAGTTTTGTTTTTTGTTTTTGGGCCACACCCGGTGACGCTCAGGGGTTACTCCTGGCTATGCGCTCAGAAGTCGCTCCTGGCTTGGGGGACCATATGGGATGCCGGGGGTTCAAGGCCAGCGCAGGCAAGTCAGGCACCTTACCTCTAGCGCCACCGCCTGGCCCAATTCTCAAATATTGTGATGACAGCTTTTCTCATGACAGTTGAAAAGAAGGGATAAAATGAAAATAGATGAATTTCTTCCTTTTTTTTTTTTTTTGGTTTTAGGTCACACTCGGTGGTACTCAGCAGTTACATCTGGCTCTGTGCTCAGAAATCGCTCCTGGCAGGCTCGGGGGATGGACCATATGAGATGCCAGGGATCGAACCCAGGTCTGTCCTATCCTGGGTCTTCCGCATGCAAGGCAAATGCCCTACTGCTGTGCTCTGCTCCGGCACTTACATTCATTCTAAATCTTTTCTGGATCTCAATTTTCCTTGCTTTTAAAATGAAGAAATTAAATGGTATCATTTCTTTAGCTTTATAGATTTAAGTAAAATATAGGCTCTGTAAAAGAAACAAAAGTGAGAGAGATTGTGGAGGCTTCACAGGGGATTTGATACTTAACCTGGGCTGTATAATGAGAATAATTTCAGTAAGTAGAAACTAAAAGGAAAAGATCATTCACTCTGGAAGAGCAGAGGGCACTTAGAAATCATTAGGAGGAGAGTATTCTATTTATGAAAGTCTGGCATATATGCAGAGAGGAGGATGAGGGTGCCAAGACAGTCAACAAGAACAAAAACTTTTAGAAAAAAAATGCAGAAAAAACCCTGTATTTTGGAAAAGAAAACAGTGGCAAGAGAAACAATATATCAATATTTACTGAATGAAAAAAGGGAAGGCTCACATATTTTCTGAAATAATATTGTCCTTGCAAAAAAAGTCAGAAATATATGAAATAGTAAGGAATTTTAGAATTTTGTCATCTTAAAGAAAGTCAAATATGTTATCTAATTCTTTTTTCTGTCAACACCTACACATTATTAAATAATGGGCAAAATAACAATGGTAGTATTTAAATGTGTTTTTTTTTTTAGCAGCACGGGCGGGCAGCTGGCAGACCTCCGTATGTGCCAGCGGCCTTTTGGCCTGGCCTAGGGTGGGGGGCCCGGACCTGGGTCACCCGAACCCCCTCTCCCCCTTTCCTCCGGATCTCCAGGTGGGTTTCTGGGAGGAGCTGATGGGGCACCCTGGGTTTTCCCCACTCCCAGGCCGGGTCTGGGGACCGGCCTAGGTTGGGCTTAAATCCCTGTCCTTCGGGCTTGGGAGGGTCTCTCTCCCTTCCTGGAGCTGGATTTTTAGCAGCACGGGCGGACAGCTGGCAGACCTCCGTATGTGCCAGCGGCCTTTTGGCCTGGCCTAGGGTGGGGGGCCCGGACCTGGGTCACCCGAACCCCCTCTCCCCCTTTCCTCCGGATCTCCAGGTGGGTTTCTGGGAGGAGCTCATGGGGCACCCTGGGTTTTCCCCACTCCCAGGCCAGCTCTAGAGGGTGGATCAGGGGGTGTAGTTTGATCTGGGGGGAGGCAAATAATTTCTCAGCTATACTCAGGCTGTCACTGGCAATTTCATACCAGTCTACATTTTGAAACCGCGCGGGGGCTAGCGCCCCCGCGCGATCATATGCTCCTCCCAACCATCAGTACCCCAGATTTACCCTTCTTAACTTCAGTAACACACAGCTTCAATCTCTGACCAAAGACATACAGTAGATCTTACAAATCCCAGAACTATTTAGAAGGACACAAATCGAACACATATTGAACACATATATTTTTTGAATATTTTATGGTTATTTTCTTTAACTGCTGTAACTCTCTATATATTCTTCTACCATGATGATTCTATCCACTTTTCATCTTGTCTTTTCTTTGTAAGCTGTTCAGTAAGGATTGTGGTGGAACTATCCCTCAGTTTGATGCCTATGATTGAACTATGTCATGGAAATTGCTGGTCTTGTTCCTATTGCCTCCAGATGCACCAATAACGCTTCGTGGCATTGATCCTTGTTTGCATAGACACATTAAAATGGGAAAACACTATACATACAGATTAGTTATTATCTAATAAATCTCATTACAATGTACCTTACACCCTGAATATTGATATAATGACCTGGCATAGGCCTCAGTTGAATGGGCATTCTCCATTCACGCTGGAACCAGGCAAGCTATCTACGAAACATCCAAGGTCTTTTATAGCAACAGTTGGAAGCAGTCCTCTACCAGGAAAGACACTACCAAGGGTGTGACATCGACCTCCTAATAAGACACTTCCGTTTACACTGAGAAGACGTGACAACAACAATGACCTGCGAGAAGACATGACAACAACGATGACCTGCTCTACAGGACATGGTTCTCTCTATTGCCCCTTAAGTGTGAGGTGAAACGAGAGGATGCTCTGCACCATCCTGACTGCAATATGGGATATGCAGACTCCAGGATCTTTAATACAGAAGAATGATACCAACAACAGAGACTATGTGAGGAATGGAGGTGTACTGCCACTACAGACTATGACTTGAATTGGACAAACTAGTTTGCCTGGAGCCTAGAGTCAGTCCTGTGCCAGGAAACTTCAGGGGTAGGGTCTCCATGTATTTAGACCATAATTTGTCTTTCCATGTCCCATATGTTTTGGTGGGCCTATGCAAACAAATGCCACTTTAATATCGTTTTTTTACTATGTTCTCTTGACTCCAATCCTTAAGAAAAACAACCCATTAAAACTTTTGAGGTTAACTTAAACTAGTAAGCATGTGCATGGAACTAGATAAATGTACTTTGCCCTCAATGTTTAAAGAGTTACATAAGTCTAATATCTTTAGATTATATGGTGTGCTGCTAAGAAACAATATGTACTACAACTGGGGATTTGAGGGACAAAGTAATTGTATTGTACATGGGTTCAGTTTTGTTTTTCTTAATGTTCTTTGGCTGAAAGTTCAAGGCTGGGATATCATCGATGGAACTACTGAGAATCCTGTTTATGGGTGATTGGGCTTCCACTGTAACTTTACCCTGTCCTCTTTCTTTGCATCTTTGTTGTCATAATTAAAATAATAAAAAAAATAATTAATAAAAAAAATGTGTTTTTTTTCCTTTCTGTGTGTGAGAGTGAGTGAAAGTGAAAGAGAGAAAAAGTGAGAGTGAGAGAAAGTGAAAGAGAGTGAGGGGGAGATAGAGCAAGAGAGAGAGAGAGAGAAAGAGAGAGAGAGAGAGAGAGAGAGAGAGAGAGAGAGAGAGAGAGAGAGAGAGAGAGAGAGAGAGAGAGAGAGAGAGAGAGAGAGAGAGAGAGAGAGAGAGAGAGAGAGAACTGGGGCCATTTGTAGCTCTGTGCTTACCAATAATGGAGTGCCTGGAAGACCATATGTAGTGCTGGGGATTGACCAAGGTCAGCAGCATGCCAAGGCAAGTACCTTAATCCCTGTACTATCTCTTTGGTCTCTGATGTGTTTTTTCTTAAATCTCTCCCTTGTGCTCTATCAAATTTATGACAAAATAGTATTATCAACAACTATTTCAAGAGCAGGCCAGATTGTGCCAATTTTCTGATCTAAAACAGAAAAACTTTTGAAAAACCATTTTCACAGTCATCTTAAAAAGGTTGCCCCCTAAAAGAAGGCAGCACATAAAAGATATTTTAGGCAAAGTATGATTCAAAAAGGTTAACTACTTTTTCTTGAAATCTAATGAGTTAACATATCAGCTGCAGATTCCAGCCCTCAAGCTGTAGTATCTTGAGTCATTATTAGAAGAGAAAACGTCAGAAGACAAAGACCTTTTTTTACAAAAAAGAATTTCTTTTTTAGATTGCAGTTTAAATTGCTGAGCAGTCATTTAGCCTTGAAAATACTGTCAACAATGTATGGGAACAGGCAATAGGCTACATAATTATAAAGCTATGCTCTGCTCTTTACCACTGGCACAAGACTCTACAGCTCTTCATATCCCTGTTTTTAATTTCCCTAAGGACACCTACAGGCTGTTGGGCAAATGTTTGCAAGTTACAACTTGTTTTATTAGAATTATCTGTGAGAACTCCAATGCAAAAGTAAATAATGCTCCAGATTTCTAGAACTCCAGTTCCAGTCATTCCCAAGATGTTTAGGGTGTAACTTTAAATGTATAACATGATAAAAACTTAAAATCAGATATGTTATACAGCATGACACATACTATCTCCTCTGGGAACTCTTTAAGACAGTATCCTCAATTCCCTGGGTAGCATGACAAGTCAATCGTCAACCTCTTAAACCTGTATCTGGGCTTTCATTGCCTTTTTTTTTTTTTTTTTGGCCACACCGGTTCTTCCTGGCTATGTGCTCAAAAATCACTCCTGGATTGGGGAACCACATGGGACACCGGGGAATCGAACCGCAGTCCGTCCTAGATTAGTGCGTGAAAGGCAAACACCCTACCACTGCACCACTGCTCTGGTCCCTGTGCTTTTGTATTTTAATGGGTCAACGATTGGAAAACTTAGTAACTAGTACTTTACTCTCCATTTTTCCCCTTTCCATTTTCTCTTTTGGCTTGGCAACAATACTCAGCTCTTACAACTAATTCTTTTTAGAATTTGTCTGTGTATCTCTAAATAACATATTCCTATTGCCACTATTAATTTTTCAGTCTTACTAATCTTTCCACTGCGTAAAGTAGATTCAGTTCTGAGTCTGACTAATTTACATTATTCCCATTCTTGAAAAAAGATTTTTATTATGGGCTATGCAGTGGTCCTCAAACTATAGCTTATGGGTCACATATTGTATTTGTTTCCGTTTTGTTTCTTCACTTCAAAATAAGATAAATGCAGTGTGCATAGAAATTTGTTCAGGGGCTGGTGAGGTGGCGCTAGAGGTAAGGTGTCTGCCTTGCAGGCGCTAGCCAAGGAAGGACTGTGGTTCGATCCCCCGGCATCCCATATGGTCCCCCTAAGCCAGGGGCAATTTCTGAGCGCTTAGCCAGGAGTAACCCCTGAGCATCAAACAAGTGTGGCTGAAAAAAAAATTTGTTCATGGTTTTTGTTTTCACTATAGTCTGGCCCTCTGATGGTCTGAGGAACAGTGAACTGACCCTGTTTAAAAAGTTTGAGAACCACCAGGCCGCAATAGGAGTTGGCAGTTACTTCTTATGACAACTCACTAAACATACAAAGCATGTGCTCCAGACCATTACCCTATCTCCCTGACCTGAAACTCTATCTTTCTTCAATTTTTTGGGGGGGGTCACACCCGGCAGTGCTCAGGGGTTACTTTCTGGCTCTATGCTCAGAAATCGCCCCTGGCAGGCACAGGAGACCATATGGGATGCCGGGATTCGAACCACCATGCTATCTTGCCAGCCCCGCTTTCTTCAAATTTAACTGATAGTTTACCTTGTTATATATAGGTCAAGGAGGCTGAAGAGTCAGTATATTGGGTAGGGAATATTCCTTGCATGCAGCCAAAAGGGGTTTGATTCTGGTATAAGATACAGAACCTTAGTACTGCCAGGTTTGGCACACATACACCCCAGCCTCCCCTCCCTAAAATTAAGGAAAGAGTTCTAGGTCAAGTGGTAGAGCAATGCCTTGCTCAGGGTTCCATTCTGGTACTGGAAGCAAAAAGCCCTAAGTAACTTTTCACTCAGAATTTTGCAAGTTTGCCATGTTGTTTCTGGCTTTCTTTTCTTTGGTTGGGGGGGGGGGCACACCTGGTGGCTCTCAGGGGTTAATCCTGGGACTGCTGCTCTCAGAAATTGCCCCTGGCAGGCTTGGGGGACCATATGGGATGTCGGGATTCAAACCACCATCCATCCTGAATTGGCTGCGTGCAAAACAATGCCCTACTACTGTGCAATCTCTCAGGCTCCATGTTTCTGGCTTTCATTTTTTATTTTTCCCTTTCTTTGTTACTATTTTGTTGTAATAATCCAGATTACAACGATTTGATTGTGACAATCCCAGAGTTGACTTCTAGTTGTAGTACTACACATTCATTTACAGGGCCACACACTTTAGCTCCAGTGTTTACACAAGTCTTATACCAGTTCAATCAGAGCTGGGGTTTCACTCATATATACTGGGGTTTCAAGTTCAAAAAGATACCAAGCTTAATGGTGCATTCCCCACTTCCACTCCAGAATGATTATTAGTTATTTAATAATGGTACATATTTGTATGGCAGAAGACAATTTCAGAGGTTGGAAGGCCTACCTGCTGGGTTTTCCTCTACTGCTGTGTTCTGCCAGCGTTCTCACTGGTAGTGAGAGAGGTCAGTTTAAGAGTAAGAGAAGGAAACCATCATGAATAATTGCTGCCTCTTCAATTCTCCCCTAGCCAGAAAATCACTAGCTTTTCCTAACCACTGGTGTTATGAATAATAAAGAAACTTGCGTTCTATTTCAGAAAAGTTGCCACCCTAGCAAAGGTGACTAAGTGAGACATATATTCCATTCTTTTGTATCATAGCTATATTAGCTTCCCCCATTAAGCATCAGGAACAAAAAGCAGTAACTAAGTCAATAATGCAGTACATTCCAATCATAAAAGATATCCTCTAACTTTGATGGGTAAGAGAGGCCTTTCAAGACAATCAAATATATGCATTTTTCTTTAAAAACATGAAAAAGAATGGTCACTTCTCAAACTAAATTATGAACATTTATCACCTTTTAATTTTGCTTTGTTTGGGGGGCATACCAGGTGGTGATTGGGGGTTGCTCCTAAAGTTACTCTGGGGAATAAGAGATACTAAGGATCAAACCCAGGCTTCCTACATGTAAAGCATGAATTGAGCTATCCCCCGGCCACTCATTTTTCACTTAAGCGACTTCTATAAACCTAATCAATTGCCTAAAATGACAGTTTTCGATTCTAGGTTGTAAAACTTACAACATAAACAAAAGAGGCAAAGAGATGTTTGCTTTGCATGCAAGGCAAAACTGGTTCAATCTCTGGTATCACATATAGTCTCCTGACCACCACAGGGTGTGGTTGTGTGAGCCAATCACTGAACATTTCACCAGCACTTACCCAGTTCAATCATAACAGTTTAACTCTCATATAGATTGAGGTTTCAAACTCAAAAAGTAACCAAGTACATTCCTCATATGTGGTTCTGTGTTGAGGGTTGTGAGTGTGTGTATAAAACCCAAAGTAAACAAAATATTGCTACTTTGTTCAAATCAGATGCCTGAAACTTAAAGATGTAACAAAGTCAGAAAAATCTGAATTAATTTTTCCACATTTAGCTGGTTAAATGCATAATAAACAAATTAAGACAACTCTACTGAACAAAATTCAAAGATTTCTAGACCAGGCTCTTCACTCAGTTGAATGTCAGAACTTTGTGTTATCTTCCTCTAAGAGCTAAGAGATTTTCACAATGACACACCCTTGAGTGGTAGTTTTGCCTCACTTCCTTTTATTCTTCAGTAGTGTATTTCTTTCTCTCAGAATGTTTGTCAAATTCTATGGGTTGAAGTGCACAAAGGATAAGTTTAACACCACAAGAGAAATTGTGAATGTGGAGTTCTAGTCCTCTGAGGTAAACAAACATAACACTATTCAGTTAGCTATTATTGTCATCAGTTATATAGTCATCTAATGTTATACAGTCACTGATATTATAGAGTCATCAGTGACTTTCCTTCAGGCTTTGTGATTTACAATATTATGAGGGTTTTTGTTTCATACATAGAATGTTCCAACAATACACTCCACCTGTGTCACCCCCACTCTTTCTCCAACTCCTGCAAGCTCTCCACTGAGTAGTGGAGAATATGAGATGGGGAAAGGTTTAATAAAGCCTCAAATTTTCTTTTTAGGAGCCACAGTGACAGCATGTGCATTTGCCTTGCACCCGGCTGACCAGAGTTCAACCCCTGGTTTCCCATATGACACCACCCCCAGCATTGCCAGGAGTAATTTCTGAAGCAGAGTAACCCCTGAGCACTTCCATGTGTGGCTCCAAAGCAAACAAACCCCTCCCCCCGCTCTTTAATATTTAAAAATATTTGCTTCATTTGGTGGTGCAGTGATCGAGATCGAGAGCCTTAGACATGAAAACAAAGTGGAGATATATTGGGTTCTATCTCAAGCCCTGCAAATCTGTTTTAATAAATGATGGTTCTAAGACTATTTTTGGATGGGTAAACTACAAGAAAGGAAGCATATATTCAGTATAAGAGTCATATGAGAATGTGAAATCCTGGATTCTGAACAAGGAAGGATGCCACTTTTGTTTTTTTGGGGGGTTTGGGCCATACCTGGTGATGATCAGGGGTTACTTCTGGTTATGTGTTCAGAAATTGCTCTTGGCTTGGACATATGGGACACCTGGAGATAGAACTGCGGTTTGTTTTAGGTTAGCATGTGAAGGCAAATGCCCTAGCTTTTGCGCCACAGCTCCAGCCCCAAGGATGCCATTTTGTAAAGACTTCTCTTAGGTTCTGAACAAGGAAGGATGCCATTTTGTAAGGACAACATATTAGGCTTTCCTCAAGCCTATTTCCATTAACACCACCTCAAGATACCTGGCCATACCACGTAAAGGGAAGGACTCAAGGGAGCAGTAGGAAGGTACCCTAGACAACAGCCAATCATTTTAAAGATCAAAAAGCTAGAACTTCCCTATATCCCCTCCCCATATAATCCGATTCATGACATTGATTGGGGTTCATCTCTTGTGAGAGAGAACCCTGACACAGTCAATTCAGAGCTGATGGTAGACAGATAAAAGTTTGTTCAGCTTTACTCCAATTGTGTGGTTTCATCCTTCAACTCTGGGCCCCAAGAAACAAGGACACTTTGGGGAAGGAGGTGTATGTAGTAAAAAACTTGGAGAGGGTTTCCAGAAAGACAGATAAAAGGACAGGAGTTAATGCTCTGCATGCTTGACACCTGGTTTGATTCCCAGAGCACAGCTGTGAGTGACACCCTCCCTCCAAGGAAGGAGACCCTAGCACCAATACGTGTGAGATAAAAACAATTTAAAAACACCCAAACAGGGCCCAGAAAGATAGCACAGTGGTGTGTGCCTTGCAAGCAGCCGATCCAGGACCAAAGGTGATTGGTTCGAATCCCGGTGTCCCATATGGTCCCCCGTGCCTGCCAGGAGCTATTTCTGAGCAGACAGCCAGGAGTAACCCCTGAGCACCGCCGGGTGTGGCCCAAAAACGAAAAACAAACAAACAAACAAACAAAAAACACCCAAACAAGTAATAAAATCTCTAAAGAAGTGGAGAAGAGTCTTGAGGGAAGCACATGTCTAGCAGATGAGAAGTGAATTTGATTCCTTCTGGGACATGGAACTGGTCCCCAGCATTTCCAGGCACAGGTGCTAAGCCTCTGCAGACCCAAGCATTGCTGAGCATAGTCTATGGGCTTTTGAACATAAACGAAAGTGGGTAACCCCTATAAAACAACAATAAGCTTTTTATCTCAAATTGGTGAAATTTTAATGTTTATCAAAAAGGAAATAATAGGAGTTTGAGAATCACCAATCTCAAGAAAAAGAATTTTCTTTTTTTGTTTGTTTGTTTGCTTTTGGGACATACCCTCGATGCTCAAGGGTTATTATGTCTGGGTCTACAGTCGGGAATCACTCCTGGGGGGCTCAGAGGACTACATGGGATGCTGGGAATCTAACTCAAGTTGGCCACAAGGCCAGCACCCTACCCTGCTGTGCTATGATAGGTCTGGCCCCAATAAAAGACATTTCTAGCTTTAGGAAAAATAAATACATAAAAATGCATTATTATATTAACGATAATTAATGTCACATTAACAGTAGGCTTCCTTCAAACAATTAAAATAATACATTCTCTTCAAAGGAACTAAGTCCCTGTCCTTACATCAAGTTACTCTCTATAGCAAAATTACCCATATTCATTCAGTTGCTTAAGTAAACAATGATTCCTATTTCTTGTACTGCAAACATTCCATGAATTGTTGTAACTTCAACTAAGCACTATCAAAATGAAATTTACTTTTTTGTCCACAAACTTCCAGTATAACTGCCATAATTTGATAGTTTGTTTTCACTGTTTACTCTTACAGAGTCGACAAATTCCATTATTGAAGGTAAAACAAATAAAGACTAGGTTACTATCCAGGTTATTTCCTCTGTTAGATATACATTATCATAACTTACTTCCAACCGCAGATGTCCAGGCAACCCACATGGCCCGAGTACCGCCAGAAGTAATGCCCCAGTGCAGAGCCATGAGTAAGCCCTGAGCTTCACTGCTACAGTCCAAAATACAAATACAAAATAAAAATAAATCTTTGGGGAGACCAGAGAGAAAGTACAACGGTAGGGCATTCGCCTTTCATGTGGTTGATCTAGGATGGATTGTGGTTCGATCCCTGGTGTCCCATATGGTCCCCCAAGCCAGAAGCGATTTCTGAGGGCATAACCAGGAGTAACCCCTGAGCATTACCGGTGTGGCCCCAAGCCCAAAAATAAATAAATAAATAAAATAAAAAATCCTTAAACATGTGTTTTTTTGGTTGAGCAACATCAACACTAGTAAGAATTTGAAGATGATGGAGAGTGAATTTTGTGCTACTTGTATTTTTATTCATAATTACCCCTCCTCCAATTTTTTGTTTGTTTTGGGGCCAAACCCAATAGACCTTATAGCTTACTTCTGGCTCTATGCTCAGGGATCACTCCTGGCAGTGCTAGAGGTGGGAGATTTGGAGGAGGTCTCTATGTAGTGCCAGGATTGAAATGGGGTCAGCTGTATGCAAGGTAAGAGCCTTAACTTCTCTACTATCCCCTGAACACAAAAATATTTTTATGAGTTAGAGATTGAAAAAGTATGACACATGTTTTACATAGATCCCCCCAAATTACAAAGATTACAAAAAAGGTTTGCTTTTTGGTTGCAAAGGATTTGATAACATTGTCGGTTCCAATCCTAAACCTTTTTCAACATTTTTGTTAAACATTGCACCTGATTCAAAAGATTTTAAACACTAATTAGCACACACCTATGAAGCAATTAATTTCATATTGCTATCCTTTAAGATGATTCAGAATTTTGTCCTGGACTATACTGGTCCTGATCTAAATAATAGCTTGCTCTTTCCCTCAACCTATGAAACCATAGCTAGCAGCAAGCAGAAAAAAATACCAGGGGAGAATGGCAGCATAACATAAACCTAAGAAAATAAAAAAGATATTTAGGGGCCGAAGAGGCACAGTGGGTAAGGTATTTATTTGCCTTGTACACTGTTGACCCAGGTTTGATCCCAGCCACATAAATCCTCCAAGCACAGCCAGAAGTGATTCCTGAGTACAGAGCCAGGAGAAACCCCTGAGCACTAATGGGTGTGGCCCAAACAACAACAACAACAACAACAAATGTAGCTTGACATAATAAAATAAATACAAACTAAAACTGAAACAGCTACAGTAATGCTTTTAGGGTGTTGGGGGAGAGGGAGCAATTATAGCTAACCAGCTAATAAATCATACCAGAATTAGAACTTTTCCATTAACAGATATTATATTTATCATGTTCTTCAGATAGTACGGTTTATAAAACATCCAAAGTCCTTTTTGTTATAGAGAAAGCCATACTAGAACTATGCTAATGATTTTCACTCTTTTTTTTTTTTCTAGTTTTTGGGTCACACCCAGCAGCACTCAGGAGTTACTCCTGGCTCTGTGCTCAGAAATAGCCCCTGGCTGGCACAGGGGACCATATGGAATGCCAGATTCGAACCACTGTCCTTCTGCATGAAAGTCAAACGCCTTACCTCTATGCTATCTCTCCGGCCCCGATTTTCACTCTTTAATAATAAGTACAAGTATACATATTTTCTCATTCACTCATCTTTGAAATCCCCTTGGGATTTGGCTACAGCAGAAAGGTCAACTATTAGACTAAGGTAAGAAATTTCTCAAAAACCTTGGAAAGCAAATGACAACAAAACGAAACTCATGCTTTCTCAGGCCAGTTTCACTCTTGGTTTCTGTTAAGCAAAGAACTTCTTGGATCACTCAGTTCTCAGGGGGCTAGGAAGTACTGATGATGATTGAACCTGGGCTTCCTGCACGCAGAGCATGTGTCCCAGACTATTGAGCCATTCCTCTGACCCGAAACACATTTTGTTATAAAGTTCTGCTTACATATAACATCCTGACCACCACCCAAGATAACCGTGGCGGGAGGGGGAGAGGGAGAAAGGGGTGGATTAAAAACAAAAAAACAGGGGCCGGAGAGACAGCATGGAGGTAAGGAGTTTGCCTTTCATGCAGAAGGTCGGTGGTTTGAATCCTGGCATCCCTTATGGTCCTCTGTGCCTGCCAGGGGCGATTTCTGAGCATGGAGACAGGAGTGACCCCTGAGTGCTGCCGGGTGTGACCCAAAAACAAAACAAAACAAAACAAAAACAAAAAAAAAAATCAAAAATGGGGCTGGACGATAGTACAGCGGTAAGGCATTTGCCTTGCACGTGGCCAACACAGGAAGGACCCCGGTTCGAATCCAGGCACCCCAGATGGTCCCCTGAGCCTGCCAGAAGTCACTTCTAAGCACAGAGCCAGGAGTAACACCACAGCGCCACAGGGTGTGACTCCCCCAAAATTAAAATGATCAGAAACAATACAGACGTACTTTTTCTTTTTTCTAACATTATGTGCTATTGGTGAGTCAGAACCCTTTACTTAATTGGATCTACTTTAAGGAGTTTGTTGCCTTTTAAAGCCCTGGATATTGTGGCTGTTTTTTTTTTTGTTTGTTTGTTTTTGTATATTGTGGCTGTTTTAACCCCATTTACATGTTGCAAGATGAGTTCTAATGAACTCTTCAGATCTCCAAAAAAAAAAAAAAAAACAAACAAAGTGTTCGTGCTATTTAAGACACTTTCAGAGTTGAAAAAGAAAAAAAAAAAAGTAAAATGAACTTTTTCCTGTTTTTAGAAAACCAGCATAATCTTGATATCAAACGGTGGCTAAAGATGAAGAGGTGCTAAGGGGATTGATTATTCCTGGCTCTGCTCAGGGACCTCCATACTGGCAGGACTCAGGAGACAGAACCCAGATCGGCCTTGTGCAAGCCAAATGTCTAACCTTGCACAACAGCTCCGGGCACTCAATGGCAAAATTTGAGTCGCAAAATTGTTGCCAACGGAACCCACATGCTTAAAAAGTACATAGATGGGGGCTGGAGCGGTGGCGCAAGGGGTAAGGTAGGTCTGCGGACCTCGGTTCTATTCCCGGTGTCCTATGTGGTCCCTCAAGCCAGGAGCGACTTCTTTCATTTTTAAATGAAATATTCTTATTTAAACACCTTGATTACAAACATGACTGTGGTTGGGTTTCAGTCATGTAAAGAACACTCCAGGAGCGATTTCTGAGCGTCACCGGGTTTAGCCCAAAAACAAAAGTCCATGGATGGATTATGGACTGGAAACCTACTAAAATAATTCCCCTTCTTCTTCGCTGGCTCAGAAAAGTAGTCATAAAGCCCACAACAGGGCCTGACAGGCGCCCCCCAAAGCAGGCATCAAGAGTTCAAGTTTCCTCCTGCTTCTTGTGTCAGACAGGAGACACCCGGGGAAGGAAGGACTCCCTCTCCCTTAGGACTTGGGAATCCAGTCGAGGGGACCCCCCCTCCCCGAAGCTCGCTTCTGCACAACTCCCTCTCGGGGGAAGTTGCCCAACTTGTCCCTGTCAAGATGACGACACCCCCTGGGCAGAGGCAAGAAGCCAAGGGGTCGGTTGTGCAACAGAAACCGTGGCGAGAACCCCAGCTCTCGAGTTTCCGCGAGCGCCACTCGCAGCTGCCCGGGAGCCCGAAGCCGTCCGTGGTGGGGAGTCCGCCGGCCGGGGCCAGCGCAGGCGGGGAGTCCCGCCGCTCACTCCGGGTGGCCCAGGCCCAGCAGCTGGGTCTCGCCCGAGCACCGCCGTCGCCTACTTGAGCCGAGCAAAGAGAGCGGAGAAGCTTCGCCTCGCGGGCCGGGAAAGCCCCTGGGCGTGCGGCCAGGCCGGGCTGCGAGCCCGGGCTTGGGGAGGGAGATTCCTCAGGCATTCTTCTCCCCTTTCCGCTCCGACAAACTCTGGTCCTTCTCAGGTCCCCACCGGCTTCTCTGCAAGCCCAATTCTCGCGAGCGCGCCGTGCACGACCCAAAGATTCCTCCACACCACACCCACTCGCGCGCCAAGTTCCCCACTCACAGTTCAGGGACTTCACACCGCTGAGTCGGACGCGGCGCGGAGCTGAAGAGCCGCGACCGGAAGTTGCTTGGCGTAGCCCTTCGGAGAGAGGCGCCTGCGCAGCGGGGTGTTAACCTTTCACCTTGCACCCGACAGGCCAGGTCAGCGCCGCCGCCCCGCCCAGACAAGCTCCGCCCTCATGGGGGCCTCACCTCTAAGCCCCGCCCAGCGCAGCTCTGCCCCACCTCTTCTTACTCGAGGCAAACCAAGCCCGGCTTGAGAAGTCAGCTTTTAAAGGTCGCCTGCGGGTTGTGGCTAGGTTATGTTTTGGTTTTTTGCCTAACCCTCACTAGCTCTGTCCGACGTCACTCTGGGAGCTTGCCTACTCAAGGATGACTTTGGGGGTGGGGGTTCTTGCTGAAAGAAGTAGTAGGTGCACCAACGCATCCACTTGATAGTGATTCAACTCCAAGAAACGAGTTTCCACAGATTCTCATGTGGATGGGATTAAACTGATTAGAGGATACTACTACTATTAAAACAACTACTACTGCTGCTGCTGTTGACACTACTACTACTACTACTACTACTACTACTACTACAAACACACACACACACACACACACAGACACACACACACACCATTCTCTTAACAAATAACTCCTCTCGCTAAAGGTACTTGCTAAAGTTGAATGGTTATCCAAGTAGACCATTAGGACATCCTCTTTTTTTCATTTCCTAGCTATGCTAGTTCTCCAATTCAACTCAAAGAAATGCGTTTCCACAGATTCTCATGTGGATGTGATTAAACAGATTAAAGAGGGTGCCATTACTATTAAAACAACTTCTAATGATGATGATGATGACACAACTACTACTACTACATATACACACAAACACCATTCTCTTAACAAATAACCCCTCTCACTAAAAGTACTTGCTAAAGTTGAATGGTTATCCAAGTAGACCATTAAGACATTCTCTTTTTTTTTCTATTTCCTAGCTATGCTAGTTCTCCAAGATAAAAGATATATACAGGTACTTCAAAAGTGTGCTCTGTTCTAATATCTACTGGTTCAGGCGAATTGTACAATAATGAAATGTTCTTTATTGCTTGAGGGCCACACCTATTGATACCCTGGGGTTACTCCTGGCTTTGTGCTCAGAAGCAACTCCTGTCACTGCTCTTCAGAGGACCCTAAATGGTGCCTGTGGATTCAACCTCCATGACATTGAGACTAAAGGCATCTTCAAGGAAGAAACAACACTCTCCAATCAAGTGGAAGCAGAGATAAACAGATGGGACTATATTAAGCTGAGAAGCTTCTGCAACTCAAAGGAAATAGTGCCTAATATACAAAAGCCACCCACAGAATGGGAGAAACTGTTCACCCAATACCCATCAGACAAGGGGCTAATATAAAAAATATACAAGGCACTGACAGAACTTAATATGAAAAAAACATATAACCCCATCACAAAATGGGGAGTAGAAATGACATTTATTTCATCAAAGAAGAAATACAAATGGCCAAAAGACACATGAAAAAATGCTCCACATCACTAATCATCAGGGATATGCAAATCAAAACTACAATGAGGTACCATCTCACACCACAGAGACTGGCACACATCACAAAAAACAAGAACTGGGGGGAGTGTGGAGAGAAAGGAATTCTTATTCACTGCTGGTGGGAATGCCATCTAGTCCAGCCTTCATGGAAAACAATATGGAGATTCCTCAAAACTGGAAATTGAGCTCTCATATGATCCAGCTATACCACTCCTAGGGATATACCCTAGGAACACAAAAATACAATTCAAAAATCCTTTCCTCACACCTATATTTATTGCAGTACTATTTACAATAGCCAGATTCTAGAAACAATCAAGATGCCCTTCAACAGATGAATGGCTAAAGAAACTGTGGTACATATACACAATGGAATATCATACAGCTGGCAGGAAAGATGAAACCACGAAATTCTCCTGTACATGGATGTACATGGATCTACATGGAATCTGTTATGCTGAGTGAAATAAGTCAGAGGGAAAGAGATAGACACCGAATAGTCTCACTCATCTATGGATTTTAAGAAAAATTAAGGACATTACTGTAATAAGGCCCAGAGACAATAGAGTTAAGGGTTGGAAGGACCGAAAGGATGGGCTCACAATTTGAAGCTCACCACAGATTGGTGAATGCTGTTAGAGAAATAACTACACTAACAACTAGTACAACAGTGTTAATGAATGAGAGAAGTAGAAGGCATGTCTGGAATACAGGCATGGTGGGGGAGGGAGAAAGGGTACATTGGTGGTGGGAAGATTGCACTGGTGAAGGGGGTGTTCTGTTCATGACTGAAACTCAACTACAAACATGTTTTTAATTATGGTGCTTAAATAAAGATTTTATAAAATAAAAAATTAAATTAAAAATATATATAAAAGAATGAAATATAGTGCCTGGAGTGGTCTCACAAAACAAAAAAAGAAAGAAAAGAAAAGAAGAGGAAGAGGAGGAGGAGGAAGAGGAATAAGTAGTTTGTTAACTGTTTTAGCTTTGACTTTAAAAATAAATTCAATATTCAAAACAAACAAACAGAATGCAATGCAACTAAATATATTTTTAAATCCTTGAAATTATCAGCGGTGGTGGGGCAAGTGGGAGTACAAACAACTATAGTTCAGAAATATAAAGAGACATTGTGGTAGGAAGAATCTGATTCTACTGCTTTGACAGAGAAAAGGTACTATCTTAAAAGAAATAAAATGTGAGGCTTCATATGCTTAAAAAAATGTTCAGGTTTTTCAGTTATGTTAAAATGTTTCAAACATTTGGGTACAAGGATAGTAAGAGTATTAAGTACTAACGGGAGTATGTTTAGTTTTGTAAGAAGTTGCCAGACTTTCCACCAAACTGATACCCTGTGCATTCCTTCCAGTATTTGTTTTTTATTTTGGTTTTTGGATCACTCCTGGCTGTGTATTCAGAAATCGCACCTGGCAGGCTCCAAGGGAGCCTATGAGATGCTGGGGATCTAAACCGGGTTGGCCTCTTCAAGGTAAACATCCTAGGTGCTGTGCTATGGCTCCCACCTCATTTCATTCCAGTGGCGAATGCGAGTTCTTATCACTATCAGCATTTTATGATGTCTGTATTCTAGATTTTGGCCATTTTTAATGGTGCCTAATAGCACCTCATTTCATTTTAATATAAGTTCCCTGGTGATACTTAATTTCCTGTGGTTATTTGCCACCAGTATATCTGTATTGTGAGGTATCTTTAAGATTTTGGTTTGCTTTAAAATTTAGTTGTTTGTTTACTTGTTATAATACTTTAATAGTTCTTTTATATCTTAACAAATAATCCTTAATATTTTTTCCTAGATATTTTATGCTATTCTATGGCTTGTCTTTTTGTTATCTCAATAGTGTCTTTTGTAGAGAAAAATATTGAAAAATTTAGTAGAGCTGAACATATATAGCTTTGCTTTCAAGCAAACTGAAAAAACTACCTTATATGTTTTTAATTTGAATATTATTAATTATAATAATTATATATAATTGTATAGTAATTAATTATACAATAAGATTTAAAACTGAATGTATAAGTAATTTTTAATATTGACATAGGAAAAATTTGAACATAGAAAATACTAAAATATACTTTTTTTTGTTCACAACTGGTAATGCTCAGGGTTTACTCCTAGCTCTGTCCTCAGATGGTACTTGGGAGATTATATGTGATGTCAGGAATCAAAAGCAAGTCAGGTATATGAAAAGCAAGTATCTTATTCTATGTACTATCTCTCTGGCCCAAAATATACATTTATTAAATATAGATATTTTAAAATCTCTTTCCTCTCCCATGATGGAATCATACAGACAAGTAGCTGCATCCTCAATGGATAAAGCATGAACAAATGCCGAAACAGGTGAATTAGTTTTTTGCGTACCAAATATTATCAAGCATTTTACTTCTTCTATAATAATGGTGAATTTTAAAATTTATTGGCATACAATATATTTATTAAGGTTAGGAATGAGTGGAATGATATAATTTCAATTAAATTTTTGTTTACTTAATTTATACCTTAGGTTAGGATATAGTAGTTTGAAGTAAGGTTTGATGAAAGTAAGGACTTCCATCTTAATAAAAAAATTTAGGACCTATTTTCAAAACTGCTTAATTTTTTCATAAGAGTTCAGAATATGAATATAGGGGTAAAGGAAAATTGCCAGTATAGACACTGCAAATTGGAATGTCAGGTATGCATCAATGATTTCAGTCAAGTTTTTGATGTGAAATATCTCTATTAATAGAACCTGGTTGATTTCTGAATTAGGACTGGCATCTGGACTAGCAGTCTGTGTCTCAGACTTTCTAAACTAAATGCCTAATTTAAAAAAATCAGGAAATCATAAAAACTAATAGTGGACTTGAAAGGCAGGATTGGTGACCAGGTTCAGCATATGTGGTTGAGTTGGCTGTACCCAATGTAGAAATGAGAGGGGCACTCACTTCCCAAACCTTTCCTGATTGAGTTTATCTTCTTCAGAGGGGTGAATTTTTATGATTTATGAAATGAGATCAAAAGAAAAAATTAGGGACCTAGGAGATAACTCAATGGCATAAAGCACTTGCCTGGCAAACACAATGTTTTGAGTTCAAACTCCAGAGGCACCTCAAGTACTGAGGAAATCTGACAGCTCTGAGAATAGAAATCCTCATCAGAAAAAAGCACAACTGAAGGAAGATATTGAAATATAAATGGATAAAACAAGTACATTAAAACAGTAACTGGAATAGTGTTCCAACTTCTTCCTTAAGAAGAGATCTGAGTAAATGTCATGAAACCCGAAGATACATCAGAACATATCTGAACCAGTACTTGAATTTCAAGTAGTATTTATCATGGATAAAAAGGACAATGACTTTTAAAATATTAGTATATTATTAAATAAAAAAGACCAACTGTTTGATATGCCATTATTAAAAAATGTAGATTAAGGGACTGGAATGATAGCACAGCGGTAGGGTGTTTGCCTTGCATGCAGCTTACAAGGACAGACCCCCGTTCAGTTCCCATCGTCCCATATGGTCGCCCAAGACAGGAGTGATTTCTGAGTGCATAGCCAGAAGTAACCCCTGAGCATCGTTGAGTGTGGCCCAAAATTAAAAAAAATTAAATTAAATTATGTGTAAATGTATTCATTTTATTCGTCAGATACCTTCTGAGTACTTGCTATATGCTTGATCTTGGTGGCACAACTGTTCATGATCCCCAGGGCCACATCAATATATTTGATGGTTGGTGCACATGTACTTGAGTACTACAACTAGAGTATGTGTTCCTGGGAAGCACTATAACCAAAAGTGAGCAACACAAAGAAGAGTGTAGCCTCCAGCCATCACAACAGTAAAGAAAAGGGAAGATGAAAAATATAATAAAAACAGTCTGAGTTAAAAAAAAAAAAAACCACAACAGTATTTGGACTTGAGCTATATTATAGTAGGTGAGATGCTTGCATTGAATATGACTGACCCAGGTTTGATTCCTAGTACCCTATATTCTCATATGGTCCCTCAATCCTGCCAGAAATGATCCCTGAGCACAGACAGAACCAGAAGTAAACAACAAACATCATAGTGTCTATTATGGAGTGAAATATATCTAGAAGCATTTTTAATTACTATTTTACATTATAGAACTAACTATAATAGGGATACATTTAGGGCATCCTGAAACACAGCGAATGAGTCCTTAGTCCAAGTTTGAGAGAATAAGGGGAGATTTTCTATAACTAAACTATGGAAATTATTCAATAAAAGTTGAGACAAGGGGCCGGAGAGATAGCATGGAGGTAAGGCGTTTGCCTTGCATGCAGAAGGATGGTAGTTCAAACCCCAGCATCCCATATGGTCCCCTAAACCTGCCAGGAGCGATTTCTGAGCGTAGAGCCAGGAGTAACCCCTGAGCACTGCTGGGTGTGACCCAAAAACCAAAAAAAAAAAAAAAAAAAAAAGGGAAAGAAAGAATATTATCCAGTTCAGTCAAAAGGTAAAGCTTACCTTTTGATTATACAAAATATAATGCTTTGTGATCAAGTTATATGCTATCTATAGAATGTACTTTATAACACATATGCAAATAGTTTGTAAATGAAATGGAAAAATAGGGCTGAAAAAATAAGGTGTTTGCCTTGCACATGCCTGAACCAAGTTCTATCCACAGCATCCTATATAGTTCCCTGAGAACCGCCAGCAGTAATTCCTAAGTGCAGAGCCAGGAATAACCTCTGACTATTTGGGTTCATGCCAGGGCATACCTAAGTTTTTAGGGGGGCTCAGCCCACCAGATGTATCCTCAGATTTTCCTGGTGGGTAGAACTAATTTAACCCCTATGGGGTTCCTCAAAAGGCCCGCTGTGGACACCTTTTTCCCTGCGTGGAGGGTTGAGGAATTTCCAAAGAGATGCCTGGCAGTACATTTTCAGTCAGTATTTGACTATCTCTCCTATGTATATATTAGGCAAAATAATGGTCTCTATCAAGTAATTTGGCTCAGAAATTCCAGCACCAAAGTTTGAGAACCCCATTTTCTGGATATAGCCAGCCCTATAAGCAATGACAATTTTTCTCTCTTTTTCAGATATGTCTTTGCAACTGCAGTTTCTGGTAATCAAGGGCGTAACTAGAATGCAGATCTTGACTATTGACCCTAATTTAAAAAAAGGGAAACTCATTTTTGGGGATTTGGCTCCTCCCTACACTTAACCTCTAAAACAATAGAGTCCAGCCTAGAAAGATCAAATTCCTAGATATTTTCTACTCCCTCCTAATCCTAATTTTGCATTTAAAGTAAGCTTGCAAAGAGTTACCTTGAGTTGTGACCTTCTCATTTGTAACCTAGAATTTTTACAGTCACACCCAAAGTTTAGGTATTGTTACTGTTTTACCATGCTTTGTAATTATAATTATTCTTTACCTCTGGCTAATTTTACCCCTGTAAATTCACCTGCTCAAAAAATTAAACTTGTCGGGGCCGGGAAGGTGGCGCTAGAGGTAAGGTGTCTGCCTTACAAGCGCTAGCGTAGGACGGACCGCGGTTCGATCCCCTGGCGTCCCATATGGTCTCCCCAAGCCAGGGGCGATTTCTGAGCTCATAGCCAGGAGTAACCCCTGAGCGTCAAACGGGTGTGGCCCAAAAACCAAAAAAAAAAAAAAATTAAACTTGTCGCACTCCTGCCGGAAACATGTTGACCCCACATACTCTGTGTGGTTTCATTTATTTCATATTTTATATTTCTCTGTATGCTGGTTCGAGCAACCCACTCTCCCTGAAGTGGATTCACCAAAATCGCACTGGTGCTGTAAGACAGAAGCCGCTTGCAGCAGGTTCACTCACTTTGGGTGTGAACTAAAAACTTAAAAAAAAATACAATATAAAAGAATAGAAAAAATATTTTCAATGGCAAATAGTCACCAATAGAAATGTGGGATAACTATATTAATATTAGGCAAAATATATTTTAGGGGACAGAGCAGTGGCATGGAGAAGTAAGGTGTCTGTCTGCCTTGCTGGCGCTAGCCTAGGATGGACCGCGGTTCAATCCTCCAATATCTCATATGGCCCCCCAAGCCAGGAGCAATTTCTGAGTGCATACCCTGAGCGTCACTGTTATAAGAGAAGTAAAATACATATATATTTATAAAAGAGCCATTCATAACAATGGTATTAGAGACTCCAAACATTGATGGAAACATTGATAGAACTGAAGGGAGTAATGAAAATACTACAATAATATTTGAAGACTTTACTTTGCCATTCAGCAATAGAAGATAAAAATGGGGGTAAGGCCAGATTAATAGTATAGCAGGTAGGTGCATGCCTTGCACACAGCTGACCCAGTTTCAGCAAATAAAAATAACAAGGATTATATATCATATTTGCAATATAATAAATAGAACAATATATATTATATTTGCAAGTAAAATAATCTAGATAAAATATACAAATTCTGCAAAAGTGCCAAAATTGAGTCTAGAATCATTAGAAAACATTAATAGACTTAAGACAAATAAAGTGAATGAATCTGAAATTAAAATCCTCCCAACAGAGAAAAGTCCAACACCAGGTAGATTCACTGATGAATTCTACCAAGCATTTAAAATTATCTATGACACAGGAACCTGGTGCACAAAGTGGACTAAGGAAAGACTCAAAATATGGTGTAGAACCAGGAGTAACTCCTGTGCATAGTTGGGTGTGGCTCAAAAGCCAAAAATCAAACTGAAAAATAGTGCTAGGAAAACTGGACAGCCTTATGCAAACAAATGAACAGATTTGTATCTTACAAATTCACAAAATTAATTTGATGTGTATTAAATACCGTGAGATTAGGCATATAAAATAAATGTTGGAAAACATATGTAGAACTTTCTATGATGAGGACCTCAGTGGTGTCTCCAGTGAGTTTACTCTATTGACAAAGATAATGGAAAGAAAAATAAACAAAGGGACAAGATTAAATTAAAATTTCTTTGTAGATGTCAGAGTTCAATGGTTAAGGTGTTTGCCTTGCATGCAACAGACCTAGTTTCAATCCAGATCTCCATATATTCCCCAGTCCTACCAGTAATGATCCCTGAGTGCAGAGCCAGGAGTAAGCCCTGAACACAGCCAGGTGTGCCCCATTCCTAAAAGCCCTAAACTAAAATAAACTAAAATAAAACAAACTCATGGCATAACAGAGCAGTGGCGCAGTGGTAGGGCATTTGCCTTGGACATGGCTGACCTAGGACGAACTGTGGCTTGATCCCCTGGCATCCCATATGATCCCCCGAGCCAGGAGCGATTTTTAAGCTCAGCAAGGAGTAACCTCTGAGCATCACCGAGTGTGGCCCAAAAACCACCCCCCCAAAAAACAAAACAAAAAAAACAACAAACTCTGACTAAACTAAAAATTCAATGAAATGGGATAAACTATTTGCAAATATACATTAATAAAGGGGAAATATCCAAAATACAAAAATTATTTCAAAAAGCTCAGGAGGATAAAAAATATCAACCAAATAAAAAATAGGAAGAGATGAACATACACTTCCACAAAGAAGCTATAGATGACAATAGGCATATGAAAAAATCCTTTTTTTTTTCACTTATTACTAGGGAACTACAAATCATAGTTCCCTAGTAATAAAAAAAAGAGGATTTTTTATGAGACATCATAAACCAGTGAGATTGACATATATAAAAAAGATTGGAACCAAACAGCATTGAGAATGTGGTGAAAAGGAATTAATATTTACTATTGGTGGAAATGTTTTCTAGTTTAGTTTCTGTGGAAAACAGTATGGAGATTTCTCAGAAGAAGTGTATGAGGTGGAGGAAGAGGAGGAGGAGGAGGAAGAAAAATAGGGTTCCATATTCCACTTTTTGGCATTTGCCTCCCCCACAACACAAAAAGATTAATTCGAAACACATACACACCTGTGTTTACTGTAGTGTTTAGTAAGTTGCCAAATATGGAAACAATCTAAATGTTTAACAATAAATAAATGGTCAAAGAAGTGGAATATGTGGGCCCGGAGAGATAGCACAGCGGCGTTTGCCTTGCAAGCAGCCGATCCAGGACCAAAGGTGGTTGGTTCGAATCCCGGTGTCCCATATAGTCCCCTGTGCCTGCCAGGAGCGATTTCTGAGCAGACAGCCAGGAGTGACCCCTGAGCATTGCCGGGTGTGGCCCAAAAACCAAAAAAAAAAAAAAAAAAAAAAAAAAAGAAGTGGAATATGTACATAATGAAATGCAATCCAACAATCAGAAAAGATGAAGTTCACTGAAATGTGCATGGAACTGGAATGCATCATGTTAAGAGAAATAAGTTAGAAGTAGAAAAATACTAGATGATTTCATACAATGTAGTGTACAAAGAGTAAAAATAGTGGAACACACAGTATTGACAAACCCTTGGATTACAAATGCAGACTACTAAATAGTGAGGAAGGAGTGGAAGAGGCAGAGTAGAGGTGAAATAAAGGCAATTGTCCAGAGCATTGGGGACTTTGGTGGAGATGGAGTACAGTAACTTTGTACATCAGTAATAGGAAGGTAATGCTTTACATGCAGCCATGTTATTGAAACTGAAGAAATATGAACTTCAATCTTTCTCAGTCCTACAAAATGTTTTTTTAACAGGAGAAAATATTTCATCACTGATGCTATGAGATCAGCATTATTATAATACAGGTCAGACAAAAACACATAAAACAACAATAAAGCAAATAAAACAAAAAAAACAAAAATCCCAATATTCTTTATGAATAAATTTGAAAAATTTCTTCACAGAACTAGCAAACCTGCATTAAGCACATTATACATCATGACCAAGTGTGACTTATTCCTAGAATGTCAGGATGTTGGGCATAATAAATCATTCAGTATAACATAAAGAAAAAAAAATCCCTCATGTGTGATTATTCCCATTAATGCAGAAAAGGCTGTCATAAAAATGCAATGTTTTATTGCTAAAAAGAAATACTCAGAAAAATACAAATAAAAGGACATTTCTTTAATATGGTAAGGAGTATTTATAAAGTCTCCACAGCTAACATACTCAATGGTGAAAGTGGGAAATGATTGTCACCTAAAATCAGACCAAAACAAGTGCTTTCTTTCACTACTACTAGCTACAATTGTCTAAAAAAGTTTGACTTGTAGTAACTAAATAAGAAAAGAAGTAAAACATAAAATTCAAAGAGAAATAAAGCTATCTGTTCCTAGATGATATTGATAGTATGTATAGAAAAACCAGGCCAAAGAGATAGCATGGAGGTAGGGTGTTTGCCTTGCACGCAGAAGGAAGGTGGTTCAAATCCATTCCATATAGTCCCTGAGCCTGCCAGGAGCGATTTCTGAGCATAGAGCCAGGAGGAATCCCTGAGCGCTGCCGGGGGTGTCTCAAAACCCAACCACCCCCCCAAAAGAGAGAAAAATCCAAATAATTCTCAAGAAAACTTTTAGAGCAAATAAGTGAATTCAGGAAAATTGTGCTCACAAGATAACATTCAAAAGTCAGTTGTGCTTTGATATTAATAATGAACATTCCAGAAAGGTAATAAGAAACTTTATTTATAATTGCATGACAAAAAAATCTAGAAATAAATTTATTTAGAAAAGCAAAGCATTTGTATGTCAAAAACTATAAAACTTTGCCAATGGAGCTGGAGTGACAGTACAGTACAGGTAGGGCATTTGCCTTGCATCGCTAACCTGGTTTCATCCTTAGTATCCCATATGCTTCCCCAACTTCATCAGGAGTGACTCCGGAGCACAGAACCATGAGTAGTCCCTGAATATTGCTGAGTGCGGTCCAAAAATAAAACAAAGCAGAACAAACCAAAAAAAAATTGTTGAAAGAGATTAATAAAGGCTTAATAAGTGGAAAACTACTCTGTGTTAATAGGTTAAAAGAATTAATATTGTTAAAAAAGAATATGAATAAAGAAAAGTACAAGTGGAACTGGAGAGATAGTACAGTGGTTAAGACCCTTGCCTTGCATGCAGTTGACCTGGATTCAATCCTTGGCATCCTATATGATGCCTCAAGCTCTCCAGGAGTAATTTCTGAGCGCAAAGCCAGGAGTAAGCCCTGAGCACTTCTAAGTTTGACTCAAAACACACACACACACACACACACACACACACAAAAGAGCAGAAAACACACTTCCTAATTTCAATTTTAAAGTTTACACAAAGCTAGCATAATCAAAACAGTGTGGCAACAACACCGGGGTTGACATATAGATGAAAGGAATGAGTAAAATTCAGAAATTGGAAGTTTGAGAGGGCCAGAGCAATGGCACAGTGGGAAACATGTTTGCCTTGCACACACTGCTGACCCAGGACAGACTGTGGAAGTTTGAGTGATACTGCATGCAAATGACCCAGTATTTTATCCTTGCATCCACATGGTCCCCAACACCCTGAAAGGAATAATTACTGAGTTCAGAGCCAGGA